>NC_048300.1:74797776-74872645 GCF_013100865.1 Trachemys scripta elegans
TACAGCTGGCGGCGCGGCTGGCCGGGGAGGCGCTGGCGGCGCTGCGGGCCGAGCCGCCGGGGGCCGGGCTGGACGCCGAGGCGGCGGTGGAGGCGCTGGTGGCCGTGGCCCCCGAGCTGCAGGAGCCGGCGTTGCTGGAGCGGGCGGTGGACGCGGCGCTGGCGCTCGTGCGGGCGGGCGGGCGCGAGGCCGGGGAGGAGGTGGCGGCGGCGCTGGTGGCCGGGCGGCTGCTGCCCGCGCTGAGCAGTAACCGCGCCGCCCTGGGGCGGGTCTGGGCGGGGCTGCTGCCGGGGCGCGGGGAGGAGGGGGACGCCGCCCAGCGGGTGAGCCGGACCCTGCTGGCCCTGACAGCCCTGGCGGACCTGCTGTTCCCCGGCCTGGACGGGGATGGCGGCCGGGAGGGCCCGGCTCTGGACGCTCGGCTCTGCGGGGGCTTCTGGCGAGTGGTGCAGGAGGGACTCACCGACGGGGACGGGCTGTGCCGGAAACGAGCCCGCTACCTGCTGAAGCGAGCGGTGGAGGTGTCCGATCAGCTGCGCACGGACTGCACCTGCCCCCCGGACAATGGAGACGGTACATAGCCCGCACCTGTCAGTCGACTGCCCTTGCTAACCCCTCCGAGCACATCCACATATCGGCGACTCACACAGCTTAGTCGGCCTGCCACCCTGCACGGCCATGTGTGCATTACTGCATTGTGGGGCAATCTGCACAGCCAGCCTGTTCTGCCAGTGCTTGGGTGCCAAGATGATAATTGTTCCATAGGTGCCTTGCAGAGTTGTTGGTGTCCGGGAGATTATTGTATTTCTGTCCTCTTGTACTGGGCATTGGGAGGTAGGAAGGTAGGCAAATTTGGTTAACCAGTACAGCACAAAAATGGTGTTCGGGTCTGTTTACACACTGGCATTTGTTACAACTACTTATGAGCTAAGTTGAAACTCTGCAGTTACATGGCTCAGAAGCATGTGTTAATCATAAAGTATGGAAACAAACTGTTAGTGGAGTCCACCATGTTACAACTTCATTTCAGACTTGGTAAAAATCAGCACAGACAAGCCCTGGGCCCTGTCTAAATAGCCAAGGAAACTAAGCACCTTTCTAATGAACCACTGACCGAGGCTTAAGTAAAGATGGAGGTAGACAGTGGGCAAAGGTGCATTCCAAATTTTGACCCACTTTGTAGCCTATCAGACGATCCTTCGTTTTGCAGAATACTTTCTATGCCAAAGCTCTTCACATGATGCCTAGTCAGTCTTGTAGACTATTATGGAAGATTTAACTCGGAAGTCTGGGGGATCACTGGGAAGAGTGCATCTTGAAATATGCACTGTAGGGCTGCTAGGGTTGGCAATTGTACCAGCTGGTTCCCCCTTCTATTCCTCAGTGCTGGAAGCCTGGCCATTGAGGGCTGTCTTGAAATGGCATGGGGAAGAATTGCTAGCCCTGCTCATGCCTCACCCACTCTGCAAGGCATAATTTAGCACTTGGTGTTTAAGAGGCAGGAGCAAGATTCTCCCTTAACAGTTTCAAATATTTAAAGTCTCAGATTATTTGAAACTTTCAAGATTGTTGCACTGTAATTAAAAGCACATGGCATGAGTAGAGAAAATGGTTCTGTTTTCTTGGGCTTCCTGTGTAATTGTGGGCAAGCTACTTAAGTGGGTGCAAAATATTAATTAAAAAATAAAATCTGCAATCCAACATCCCCACAAAGTGATAAAACACTCAATCTCTACTTCTGCTGTTACTAGCAGATTCTGAGAAGTGTCACTTTCATGTCAGTTTACCATTTATACAGCAGGTAACAAAATATGAGTTACTATTATTGGAAAAACGAATGATGAGATCTGGAAAGAATAGCAAATTCTGACAGGTGATTAGCATAGTCGCAGTTTTCTAGCTAATCTTAAATGGGTTTATCAGAAAAATCTGCGTGTTCATATATTTTCACTTCAGCCACATGGGAAATTGCCGTTAAAATTCAGTAGATTTTAAAATTTGATTTTTTTCAGCCCTTGTTGAGGCAAAACTGTTGATATTAGTAGGAATGAAAAGACTGTAGGATCAAGTCCTGTGTTATCACTTCTTGGTGATGATAACTCATGCTGGAGACGGCATTATATTACTTTTTGCTTGAAGAATAGGAGCAGAAATATCTTTGTAATTTAAACAATTTAATATTTTCAATTAGAACCAAGTCTTTTCTGGTGGTCTGTGGAGAAGAATGACAAACTTTTGCAATTTTGGGAAAATTACATTTTAATAATGGAGACTCTGGAAGGAAATCAGGTAAGTGTACTTTAAGTTTGTGTATAACATGTTGAGTATTTTTGATTATATGTTCTTATGCTGAACAGTATTGTCAATCACACATTTTGTTCAGATATCACAAACTAGTAATCTTGCTTTAACAAGCATGTTTAAATAGCCTGTTACAGCTTTATAAGTCTTTTGCCTTAGACTTTTTGGTTTTCACATGCAAAACATTTAACATACAGCTTTTATAAGTTAGTGTGATTGAATTATTTTGGAGTTAGAAACCCCCTCATAATTTCTTTGAGACAACAATAAATCTAGTGGGTTGAGCAGGGGATTGCAGTTGGGAGACCTGATTTGAGTTTGCTGAAAGACTATGGGTAAGTCACTTATCTGATGATGAAAATCAGATTTCATTATTTCATTCTGTTTCCCATCCTTGCACAGTCTCAGTAATTCAGAGCTCCAGCTGCAGGGGGAGATTTCCAGCTCACTCCCAGAGTCCACTTGTTCTCTTGGGTCAGGGAGAAGAGGGGGCAAGGTCAGACCCCGGTCTCCTGGCCATGTCTTACAGTCCCAGTCTTCCCCCTATATATTGCTCTGCTTCAGCAACTACTCTCCATTTGCCTTCTTGCAGCCAGTCTCTCCTTCACTCTTCCCCCTGCTGACTGCCAGAGCTTTCCATTTAAGTAGATCCTTCATAGGGAACATGCCTGGCAGCTGCTGAGAGGTGGGGCCTTCTGGGCACAGTATTGTTTCACTATTCCTTTTATCCATAGTGTGGGGTCTGTAAAGCCCGTCACTAGGACCCTACCAAATTCAGGATTCATTTTGATCAATTTCACGGCCGGAAGGTTTTAAAATTGGTCAATTTAATGTTTTCAGATGTTTACACCTGTAATTTCATGGTGGTGTAACCATGGGGGTCCTGACCCAAAAATATGTTATGGGGGATCACAAAGCTGATGAAGGGGGGTCATGGGATTGCCACCCTCTCTTCTGTGCTGCCTTCGGAGCTGGGCTGAGAAGGCAGCAGCTGCAGAGCTTCCTGCAGCCAGACGAGATTCCCGGAGATGGAGGTGGGTCTGATCTCCCCCGTGCTGCTGGGAGCCTTCAGAGCTGGCAGCATCGATGGAGCTTCCTGCAATAAGGGGAGGTATCCAGAGGTGGGTCTGATCTCCCCCCAAAAGTGGCTGTGCAGGGAAAGAGGAAATCCCATCCCTCCCCAGCCAGCTGGAGCCTGGTGGATGGTAGGAGCCCCCAGCCCCTTCCATCTCCCACCCCTCCAATAGCTAGATTTCTTGGGGGAGGTCTGATTTCATGGCCCATGACATGTTTTTCATGGCTGTGAATTTGGTAGGGTCCTATCCATCACCCGTAGTCAAACCATTTGCACTTCTTCACTGTCTAAAATGAAATATATCAACAGATAGCCTTTACTGAGAGAAATAACTCCTACAATTTTCTTTCCAACTAAACCTTCAAATTTTAGTAAATATATTGTGCTGTTTTATTGAATTGAAAATCTACAAGTTTTCAATCATGAATGAAAATGTCAATTGCTGATGGGTAAGTGCAGTGGTTGGTGTGATAGAACAGCATGACAGTGAAGGCAGTTCAATAAGAAACCTGTAAACTAACTTTAAGTACCATGCATCAGATCCTAGGATTAATTACAAAAGGTACTGATTAGAGTAACTCTTAATTTAAATAAAGTTACTCCAGTTTTATACTAGTGTAACTGAGAGCAAATTCTAACCCATAAGTATAGCTATGATACCAACTTTTTGGTTTGAGTGTTGAACTAAATTAATTATGTAAAATCTGCTTTTGAATTTCAGATACATGTTATAAAGCCAGTCTTACCAAAGTTAAACAGTTTGTATGAATATGCATTATCAGAAAAAGGTAAGGTAATTATTTTCAGACATTACCATACAAATGAAAATAAAATAATGTTTTTTCCTTACCATTCACTTGAAACAACTATCTTTTAGCTAGATGTATGTCCTATCCAGAGTTGCTTTTCATATTGATTTATAGACTATCCACCAAACATACTTTGTCAGGGCCCACTGTACTCCGAAGTAAGATGGAATCTAATTTTGTGGCAAGAACCCCTAATTCTTCTTTGAGTACTTGTGTCTGTTTCACTTAGCTCTGTGTGTGTGTGTGTGTTGAGTGCACTTGAGTCAGAGAGTTTTCATGAGCTTCCTGGTGCCTCCAGTTGAGGGTATAAAGGGTGAAATCACCCCACTTCAGTTCCTTCTTATTACGGTATCTGGGAGCATAATGTAGTTAAATCTCATTCCATGGGCAAGTTAGGGAGGAAGTGTCATTTGATTCATAAAAATCTACAGAATTATCATTTCAGTGGTGTCACCCTCTGCATTGCGGTGGGTGGACTTGCTGCTAGCTTCAGGTCCTCTGGTTGTTGGAAATTTTGCTAATACAGTGTTGTCGGAAATGGACTGAGTTGAGTGTCATTTAAAAGCTCTTTCTCCCACGAATACAAAGCACCAAACATGACAAAACTAGAACAATTATGCAGATATATATTCACGAAAATGTTTAAAAAGCAACTTTTAAAATTATACTTCAACACAGGTATGCATTATGTACATGAAAAAGACTTTGATCTTTGGTAGTCCTAGGGAAGTTAACCTTGACATGTAGGACTGGAAAGATTTATTCATCAAAGTCATCATCAGTGTTGTCTCCAGCTATCACTGCTAGACATCATGTAGACTGATAGCCTTCTTTGATAGGATAACGAGTCTTGTGGATAAGGGAGAAGCGGTGGATGTGATATACCTAGACTTTAGTGAGGCATTTGATACGGTCTCACGTGATATTCTTATCAATAAACTAGGCAAATTCAACTTAGATGGGTCTACTATAAGGTGGGTGCATAACTGGCTGGATAACCATACTCAGAGAGTAGTTATTAATGGTTCCCAATCCTGCTGGAAAGGTATAACAAGTGGGGTTCCGCAGGGGTCGGTTTTGGGACTGGCTCTGTTCAATATCTTCATCAACGACTTAGATATTGGCATAGAAAGTACGCTTATTAAGTTTGCAGATGATACCAAACTGGGAGGGATTGCAACTGCTTTGGAAGATAGGGTCATAATTCAAAATGAACTGGACAAATTGGAGAAATGGTCTGAGGTAAACAGGATGAAGTTTAATAAAGACAAATGCAAAGTGCTCCACTTAGGAAGGAACAATCAGTTTCACACATACAGAATGGGAAGTATCAGAGGGGTAGCCATGTTAGTCTGGATCTGTAAAAAGCAACAGAGAGTCCTGTGGCACCTTTAAGACTAACAGATGTATTAGAGCATAAGCTTTCGTGGGTGAATGCCCACTTCGTCGGATGCATGTAATGGAAATTTCCAGGGGCAGGTATAAATATGCTGGCAAGAATCAGTCTGGAGATAACGAAGTTAGTTCAGTCAGGGAGGGTGAGGTCCTCTGCTAGCAGTTGAAGTGTGAACACCAAGGGAGGAGAAACTGCTTCTGTAGTTGGATAGCCATTCACAGTCTCTGTCTAATCCTGATCTGATGGTGTAAAATTTGCAAATGAACTGAAGCTCAGCAGTTTCTCTTTGGAGTCTGGTCCTGAAGTTTTTTTGCTGTAAGATGGCTACCTTTACATCTGCTGTTGTGTGGCCAGGGAGGTTGAAGTGTTCTCCTACAGGTTTTTGTATATTGCCATTCCTGATATCTGGCTTGTGTCCATTTATCCTTTTATGTAGTGACTGTCCAGTTTGGCCAATGTACATAGCAGAGGGGCATTGCTGGCACATGATGGCATATATAACATTGGTGGACGTGCAGGTGAATGAACTGGTGATGTTGTAGCTGATCTAGTTAGGTCCTGTGATGGTGGTGGTGTTGTAGATATGTGGGCAGAGTTGGCATCGAGGTTTGTTGCATGGATTGGTTCCTGAGTTAGAGTTGTTATGGTGCGGTGTGTGGTTGCTGGTGAGAATATGCTTAAGGTTGGCAGGTTGTCTGTGGGTGAGGACCGGCCTGCCTCCCAAGGTCTGTGAAAGAGAGGGATCATTGTCCAGGATGGGTTGTAGATCACTGATGATGCGTTGGAGAGGTTTAAGCTGAGGACTGTAGGTGTTGGCCAGTGGAGTTCTGTTGGTTTCTTTCTTGGGCTTGTCTTGTAGCAGGAGGCTTCTGGGTACACGTCTGGCTCTGTTGATTTGTTTCCTTATTTCCTTGTGCGGGTATCGTAGTTTTGAGAATGCTTGGTGAAGATCTTGTAGGTGTTGGTCTCTGAGGGGTTGGAGCAGATGCGGTTGTACCTCAGTGCTTGGCTGTAGACGATGGATCGTGTGGTGTGTCCGGGGTGGAAGCTGGAGGCATGAAGGTAGGCATAGCGGTTGGTGGGTTTTCGGTATAGGGTGGTGGTAACGTGGCCATCACTTATTTGTACTGTGGTGTCTTGGAAGTGGACCTCCCGTGTAGATTGGTCCAGGCTGAGGTTGATGGTGGGGTGGAAGCTGTTGAAATCGTGGTGGAATTCTTCCAGAGTCTCCTTCCCGTGGGTCCAGATGATGAAGATGTCGTCAGTGTAGCATAGGTAGAGGAGGGGCATGAGTGGAAGAGAGCTGAGGAAGTGTTGTTCCAGGTCAGCCATAAAAATGTTGGCATATTGTGGGGCCATGCGGGTGCCCATGGCGGTGCCACTGGTCTGGAGGTATATATTGTTACCAAATTTGAAATAGTAGTGCGTGAGGATAAAGTCACAGAGCTCAGCAACAAGTTGTGCTGTGTTATCATCAGGGATACTGTTCCTGACAGCTTGTATTCCATCTGTGTGTGGGATGTTTGTGTAGAGAGCCTCCACATCCATAGTGGCTAGGATGGTGTTGGAGATCACCAATGCATTGTAGTTTTCTCAGGAAATCAGTGGTGTCACGGAGATAGCTGGGAGTTCTGGTGGCATAGGGTCTGAGCAGAGAGTCTACATATCTGGATAGTCCTTCAGTGAGAGTGCCAATTCCAGAGATGATGGGGCGTCCAGGATTTCCAGGTTTGTGGCTCTTGGGTAGTAGATAGAATAACCCCGGTCGGGGCTCCAAGGGTATGTTGAATTGTTCCTGTGTTAGTGTAGGGAGTGTCCTGAGTAGATGGTGCAGTTTCTTAGTATATTCCTCAGTGGGATCTGAGGAAAGTGGCCTGTAGAATTTGGTATTGGAGAGTTGTCTGGCAGCCTCCGTCTGGTAGTCAGACCTGTTCATGATGACAACAGCACCTCCTTTATCAGCCTCTTTGATTAGAATGGGAAGAGCCTGTCTAGGAAGGAGTACGGCAAAAAGGGATCTAGGGGTTATAGTGGACCACAAGCTAAATATGAGTCAACAGTGTGATGCTGTTGCAAAAAAAGCAAACATGATTCTGGGATGTATTAACAGGTGTGTTGTGAGCAAGACACAAGAAGTCATTCTTCTGCTCTACTCTGCGCTGGTTAGGCCTCAACTGGAGTATTGTGTCCAGTTCTGAGCACCACATTTCAAGAAAGATGTGGAGAAATTGGAGAGGGTCCAGAGAAGAGCAATAAGAATGATTAAAGGTCTAGATGACCTATGAAGGAAGGCTGAAAGAATTGGGTCTCTTTAGTTTGGAAAAGAGAAGACTGAGAGGGGACATGATAGCAATTTTCAGGTATCTGAAAGGGTGGTCATAAGGAGGAGGGAGAAAACTTGTTCATCTTAGCCTTTAAGGATAGAACAAGAAGCAGTGGGCTTAAACTGCAGCAAGGGAGGTTTAGGTAGGACATTAGGAAAAAGTTTCTAACTGTCAGGGTGGTTAAACACTGGAATAAATTGCGTAGGGAGGTTGTGGAATCTCCATCTCTGGAAATATTTAAGGGTAGGTTAGATAAATGTCTATCATGGATGGTCTATTCTAGACAGTATTTGGCCCTGCCATGAGGGCAGGGGACTGGACTCGATGACCTCTCGAGGTCCCTTCCAGTCCTAGAATCTATGAATCTATGTTGTAACACTGTTATTGTTTGCGCTACGCTCATACATCTTCGTTCAGGGCGGGCTGCTGGCCATAAACTTGTAAGGTGGCAAACATCTGGTCTTTGCAGACAAGCATTTGATTAGCTGAAGGATTGATTTGGGAGCGCATGATATTTCACACATAACTGGTGTGATCAGTCTGTTCTCCAAGACCTATCAGTGCCTGATAGGTGAGGCTTGCTTTGGATGTGCTTGACCATCCCAGAACCGTTTCATTTCTTGCCTTCTTGTTAGAAAGTGTAAATGCATCCCTTATCCCTGGCAGTTTTTCTTTGTTTGTCAGTTACAATGGTGGATGTTTTCCATGAATCTCTGCAAGTGTTGTAATGTTGTTTTTCAAATGGTAAACGCATGTTATGAACACCTTCAGTGCATTTATGACTGTCTTAGCCATTCCGAGCCCCTTCAGAGTGAGGAGAGAATTTTCGGAGGCTGAATCAGATGCTTTTCAGTAAGATAAATTGGTTTTTCATGCCAGCCTTCCAGTAGTGTCACATCCTAAAAGGGCGTGGACACCTGGCAGTGCAGCGGCTTTTAATGCTTTGAATGATAGGGACACATTTCTGAGGATTATACAGCAATTCTGATCCCTAGCAGAAGGCACAAAGACAGAATCTTGAGGAAGTCTTGGGTAGAGTCTTGTGCAAAAATCTGGAGTTTAGTTGCAACTCTCTCTAGGGCATTGATGCAAGATGATGTTAGTGTCTTTTAATGAAGAAACTCCACACTGTTCAGTGGCGTTTCAACAGCTTTGTTATTTCATGTGATGACAAAATTCTTCGAGCAGTTTTTTTGCCTGCTGTAGCATTTCCCCTGCAAAGTATGAAGTTAACTTGTCCTTCATGCGAGTGTGAGACAGTAGCTTATTGATTGTGACATGGCCTTCACAACATCCCTTGGCAACGAGTTCCACAGATTGACTGTGTTGTGTGAATAAGTACTTTATTTTGTTAATTTTAAACCTGCTGCCTTTTAATTTCATTGGGTGATGCCTGGTCTTTGTGTTATGTGAAGGAGAAAATAACACTTCCTTATTCATTTTTTTTTTTTTTTTTTTTAACACCATTCATGTTTTTATAGATCTCTATCATATCCAACCTTGTCTCTTTTTCCAAGCTGAAAAGTCCCAGTCTTTTTAATCTCTCCTCATATTGAAGCTATTTCATATCCTTAATAATTTTTGTTGCCCTTCTTTGTACCTTTTCCAATTCTAATATATATTTTTGAGATGGGTCAACCAGAACTGTGTGCTGTATTCAAAGTGTGGGCATACCATGGATTTATGTAATAGCATTGATATTTTCTGTCTTCTTTTTATTTATCCCTTTCCTAATGTTTCCTAACATTCTGTTAGGTTTTTTTGACTGCCACTGCACATTCGGTCGATGTTTTCAGAGAACTATCCACAGTGTCTCCAAGATCTCTTTCTTGAGTGGTAACAGTAATTTTACCCCATCATTTTTATGTATAGATGGGATTATGTTTTCCATTGTGCATTACTCTGCAAATATCAACACTGAATTTCATCTGCCATTTTGTTGCCCAGTCACCCAGCTTTGTGAGGTCCCTTGGTAACTTTTTGCAGTCTGCTTTGGACTTACCGTATATACTCATTCATAAGCCGAATATTTTTGGTAAAAGAGTGACTCATCAAAGAGCGGGGTCGGCTTATAAATGGGTCTACACCAAAATTTGATGATTTTAAACTCTATGGAATCATTTAATTGAATATCTAATACATTGTTGTTTTGTTTACCTGGAGCGTTCACAGGCATGGAGCCCCTCAGTGGCGCCACTTCCCGCAGCTCCCATTGGCTGGGAACGGCGAACCCCAGCCACTGGGAGCTGAGGGACTCCATGCCTGTGAACGCTCCAGGTAAACAAAACATCCCAACCTGCCAGAGGCTGACCCTGATGGGCCGGGAGCAAGGCCGGCTCCAGGCACCAGCCCACCAAGCTTGTGCTTGGGACGGCACCTGGAGGGGGGCGGCGCGGTGCTCCGGCTCTGGCCGCCGGGGGGAGAGCGGAGCCCCGGCCGCCCTCCCCTGCCGCACTGGTGGTGGGGACGGAGGGGACGGAGGCTTTTTTGCCGGGAGCCAAAGTTTTCCAACCCCTGAGATATAGGATCGGCTTATGAAAGGGTCATACAGTTTTTGCTATTTTTACCTATCCATTTTGGCTGGTTGGCTTATAAACGAATGGGCTAATGAACGAGTAGGTACGGTAATTATTTTGAGTAATTTTGAATTGTCTGCAAATTTTGCTACCTCACTGTTTACTCCTTTTTCCAGATAATTTATGAATATGTTGAACAGCACTGGTCCCAGTACAGTTCCCTGGGGGACACCACTATTTTACCTCTCTCCATTCTGAAAACTGACCATTTATACCTACCCTTTGTTTTTAATCTTTTAACCAGTTACTGATCCATGAGAAGATCTTCCCTCTTATCCGAAGACTGCTTTGTTTGCTTAAGAGCCTTTGGTGAGGGACCTTGTCAAAAGCTTTCTGAAAGTCCAAGTACATTATATCCATTGGATCACCTTTGTCCACATGTTTGTTGACTGTCCTCAAAGAATTCTTATAGATTGGTGAGGCAGGATTTCTCTTTACAAAAGCCGTATTGGCTCTTCTCCAACAAATTGTGTTGATCTATGTGTCTGATAATTCATCTTGTGCTTTATCTGTGAGGTTATTGATCCATAAGCATTCAAGATCATTTTCTTCTGAGTTATCAGTGACTCTGAGACAGGTAAAGCCATATTTGATGTAGAGTGCCATTCCTTCTCTCCTATTTTGCCCACTCAGTCCTTCCTAAATCAGTTATAACTATTGAAGTTAACGTTCCAGTTATTTGAATCATCCCACCAGGTTTCAGCAATACCAGTTAGATCAAATTTATGTTCATAAATGAGCAATTCCAAGTCTGTTAGTTACTTGAACTCTTACTATTAATGCATAGGCAATTCAAGCATTTTTTCTCTGCATGCTGTAGGTTTCTTGATTAATTTTGTTCCCAACATCTTGATTTTGTGCCTGCTGATTGCTCATATCTTCTCTCGTTTAGCCTTCTCCTGTTGAACAGGCCTGTTCAACATTTTGATTCAATTCTGCAGATATATTTGTTCATGTGTTCCAGCTGCATAAGGAATGTTAAATGAACTGAGCAATCAGTGGGGCTAGCTGCTATGATTGGCAGGATTCATACACAGGTCATTCATTCTGGCACCTTGTGTAGTGCCAAGTTAAAGGCTGATCATGTTGGAATTAGCTATCATTTTATGAGCATTAACTGATAACTCAGTTCTGTCAGTTGAGAGCCACAATTTAATTTTGTGATGGCTGCATTTTTGACATGCTTGTGCTAAAGTATAATTAAAAAAAAGTTGATTGTTTTAAACATTTTCTTGCCTATATATCTACATAATTGTTCTAAGTTTGTAGTGTTTGGTACCATTGTATTTGTGGAAAAAAGGGCTTTCAAAGGATACCCAATTCTACCCGTTTCTGATGACATTGTACTAGCAAAATTTCCACCAGTCGGAGGACTTGGAGCTGGAGAGTAGCAAAACTTCCCTGTCATGATACACAGGGTGACACCACTGAAATGATGATTCTGTAGATTTTTTTATGAATCAGATAACACCACTTTTATCTTTCTGTCATTAACTTGCCCATAGAATTATTCATGATCTCAGACTGAATTGTCTGTGCCTAGGAGTTGGAGCTTCCTGTGCGTCTGGTGCCAATGGCCTTCTCTCTCACATGTTTATCACTTACTATCTTGTAAATGTTAGTGTAAATAGAGTAGTGTTAGTAGATCGCTTACTAGTTTTAATTATTCTTTCATTCGGGATGGGACTTTCCTTTGATATTTTTATCAAAGCCTCCAGCATTAGCTTTGAAATGCAGAAGTCCTTGGCCTTCAAGCATTGTCCTTCCTTCGGGGCTGTTATACCACAAGTGAGCGATGCTTACATCAGATGCCTCATATTCTTGGGAGAGGGGCATGTGAGAGAGAAATGTAGCATCTGCAAGTCATTCAAGAAGAGAACACAGAAATAACAGGAGGTGTGTTTGAGGGACTACTTTATTGAACAATCAATGCATCCAGCCCCTGATCTAGTCCATACAGAAGTTGGCAGAGCTGAGTATATACTGACTAGAAGTGTCCCTGAAGCTCTGCATCTGCTTCCCCTGACAAGGATTCAAAGACTCCTAGATTGCATGAGGAGAAGAGATGTCACCTTCGCTAGGATCTTCTCACAAGGTCCAAAGACTGTTTGTTCTTTGGAACAAAAACTTGAATCAAGACCCAAGAAAGGCAACTCAAGCACTTGAGACTCGGGTCATTGTCATTCCTCACACACATCATCTCCTGAGTCCTACGGTACCAAGGTCAGAGTGAGAACTATGGCTCAACTCCCCCTGCTACTGTCTGGAGTGAGACATGACCTACCGGTGCCATTGATCTCAGTGCTGACAGTCAGTGCTGTTTAGACCAGTACCTGCAGCAAAGTTACTTATTCTATCACCATGAAATTCCTTTAATTCTCATCCCTCCCGCCTCACAAATAGGCCCATTTCCACTGAGTTTGCTTTGTCTTAAGATAGACAGATAGCAGCGGGAGCTAGAGAATAAGATGGCCATGTAGAATGCCAGAAGAACAATGCAGCAGCCCTGGCCCAGGGAGCCAGGAATATGAACCAATGAAGCCAGTTTTAAGTTCCTTTTTCCCTGGCTTACATGCTGGGGAGGGAGGTGCTGAGCCAGGCTGCCTGGGCAACATTGCAGTAGACAAAGGAGAGGAAGGAACTGGATATCAGAGACAATACTGGGAAAGATACACCATGATGGAGTGAATCTGAGAAGGGGAAAAAAGATCTAACCAAAATAAAATATGAGTAGTAAGTTAAATTGTAATCTGTTAAATAGATAGTTGATTGACAGTTTGTCACAGGTAAATACAGTAGATAGCTGTTTATTGCTTTGAATTACAGAGGGAGTGGCTTGGAGGGGAAAAGGAAACAAGTATTTTTCACTCTTGCTATTAGTTTTAGTCTTTAGGCTAGAAAGCATTGGGTAAGTTTTTCCAGCTATGTTAATAAATGCTTATATTGTGTTTTTTAGAGAAAAGCACATTTTAGACACCAGATAAATAGCTACCTGTATAACCTCTTTCTAAATAGTGTTTTGTAATGGCTTACCATCATGTCATGTACCTTCAATATTTTACACTTTAGTTTGATACACTTCTTTAAAATTTACTACTAGACAGATTACATGCTGATGTCACTATCATTTGACACCAGTTAAATTTGTCATCTTTGTACCAGGTTGTTGGTTGTTTCACCCATCATGGCATATGTGCATTTACAAAAGGATGTTTGAGAGTGAAAACAAAACTTTGACAAGGGAAGGTGTTGCTCAATTTCTGGAGATTTATGAAACAAAACGTCTTCCAAATTCACCAGGATTTTCAGAGGTAAGAGCATTCCCCTAACCAACCTCCCTCCCAACTATTTTCCAGGATAAATAGATATTTTAATCTGAAACATTTCCTAAATTGATTATTTAAATCATGAGTCGTTGGTAGACAAATTCTATAAAACCATATCAAATTTAGCTATGTCAAGAGTAATGACATTATTTAGAAGTGATCTCAGGGTTAAGATTATGTTGGTCAAAGAAAGAGTGCCTATTGCAGTGTTCCTTGTCATTTAGCCACAAATACTTATTTCAGGGACCAGTGCAGTCTAACCTTAATTAGTTGAATCCCAGTTAACTGGGACTCTTTTTATATGAAGGTTGGATATGATCTCTTTCTCCCTGAGGGTTGCTGATGTTCCAGTTCTGTAGAGCTCCTCAGCTTTTTCAGAACTGGAGCTGTTGAGCACCTCAGTTCAGCAGAACCATCCGGCCACAAAGGAGATTACTGAGGAGGTTTTGAAGTCCATGCTCAGCGTTTCACTACTCTGAGGACAGACTTTGAAGCCTGATGGTTATCCCCCTTTATTGTGGGAAGGTTCCGATATCCCTAGAGACTGTTGAATAATCATTTTTTTTACTGTATCTCTTATAATAAATTATGAAAAAAGTCTGTCTTACTATATAATAAAGAAATATTATAGGTGTTAAAACTACACTCTGTTTTACTGTTGTAATAGCATATTGCATTTGCATAGATTTAGTAGTTAGCTTACATCTCACAGGGTATAAATGATCTATTCTGTACTCTGTCCAGCCCCACTTCCAAGAAATAGCTTGCAGGTAGCTCAAAAGCCAAAATTTCTGTTTTATACAATTAAGGTCAATCGCTCATTAAAGTGACACCAACTTGATTTATAGTCAGCTTAAAAAAAAAAGGTTAAAAATAGCTACAATTACAATATATCCCTGAGGACTCCTGTCAGTGTTATGGTTCTAATTTTTTTTCTTCTTTTGTAAAAAATAATTTTCTTCCTTTTTGTTTTATGAAAAACAGACCCAAATGGAAAATAGATTGTAGGGGATTGTAGTAGAGGAACTGACTATACACCAAGTGCTGTGAAATGTACAAAGCGAAAAATGTTTTTTTTTCTTTTTCAGTTATAGTACTCTTAAAGGTTACTTATGAATGGTGTCCTACCAAATTCATGGTCCATTTTGGCCAATTTCACTGTCATAGGATTTTAAAAATAATAAATGTCATGGTTTCAGATATTTAAATCTGAAATGTCACAGTATTGTAACCATGGGGGTCCCAACCCAAAAGGGGTTTTTGTGTGTGTGTGTCGGTTGCAAGGCTATGGTAGGGGTGTCGTGGTATTGCCACCCTTACTTCTGTGCTGCTGCCTTAAGAGCTGGGCAGGCATAGGGCAGCTGCTGGCCAGGCATCCCGCTGTAAAGGCAGCGTCACCGCCAGCAGCAGCGCAGAAGTAAAGGACTGCTACTGGTGGCAGTGCTGCTTGCAGAGCTGGGCTCTCAGCCAGCAACCGCTACTCTCCAGCCGCCCAACTCTGTGAAATCTGGTCTTCCCTACAATAGCCAGATTTCACGGGGGAGATCAGATTTCACAGCCTGTGATGCATTTTTCATGGCCGCGAATTTGGTAGGGCCCTACTTGTGAACAGTAGGGGGGAATAGGTGGGTTTGTTTTTTTTTTAATTTAAGTTGACTGTTTTTACTTAACATTTTTACTAGTGATCAGTGAAGACACATTCTCTTCTTCCTTTCAACTTCCATGTGCAACTAATATTAATGCCTTTCTTGTTCCTCGAATCAGGTTACATCCTCTCCTCAGTAGCCCAACTTCTATACCAAATAGGCAAACCACTGCTCTTTTAGTGGTGTTGTTCTAGCAAAAATGACTGACAGTACAAAGCTCATTGCTTAATCCCCTGCTGCTGTAGGTTAGTAATAAGTCTCTCTCATTAGTAGGAACCCTTCCTCTATCTTGTTTATCACAAGTAAAATAAATCTAGTTAGTGCGTGTATAAAATTTAATGATTGGTTTTAATGTAAATTTAATTTTTCTCTCTCCAGTTTATTATTGGACCATTAATGGATGCACTTTCAGAAAGTTCTCTCTATGGCAGGTAAACCATTGATTATTTAGTTTAGTAATTATTGAGCAATGGACGGTTACATTTGATGGGCGATATCAGTTGATATCACTTTAAACATGTCAGTCAAGCATTTGACATAATTTTGTAGACTTTTGTAAACTTTCAAAGGGCCTTTGACAAAAAGATGCTAAAGAAACTTACTCTGTCATTGGTGAGAGGCAAAAAATTGTCATGGATCAAAAACTGGCTAAGAGACAGGAACAAAGCGTATGAATAAATAGTCAGTTTTCATCCTATGCAGAAGTTTAATAGTGGGATGCCTCGAGGTTCTTTATTAAGTCTGATATTGTTTACTGTATTTATTAATGGTCTGGAAAGCGGGATGAGCAAGCAGTCAGGTAGCAAAATTTACAGAAGACAGAAAGTTATTTAGCTTAATCAAATCTAGAGAAGGCCTGGAGGAAATGCAGATGGAATGGACCCATCTAGATGAATGGGCAACATGTCAAGTGAAATTCAGTGTTCATAAATGCAAAGTGATACACACTCAAGGGGAAAAAAATAATTAACGATACATCTCATAGGGTTCTAAACGAACTGTATCAGCTCAGGGAAAAAAAGGTTGGCGTGACTGTGGACAGCTCAGTGAAGACTTTGGCTTGGTGTGTAGCTGTGGTCTAAAAAGTAAACAGTGTTGGAATGCATAAGGAACAAATGGGGAATAATATGAAAAACCATAATACCGTTATATAAATAACTGGTACATCCTCATTGGGAATAAGGGTGGTCAGAACTACACACTATCTCAGAAAGGATACAGCAGAAGTCTAGGTTTCAGAGAGGGCGATAAAAAGGGCATTGAAAAATTCTAATGTGACGAGAGATTGAAAAGATTGGGGTTGTTTATTTTAGAAAGGAGAAATATAAGCATGGACATGATAAAAGTAGTGAAGATAGGGAGCTTCTGTTCTCTGTGTCTCATAGCACAATGAAGTCAAAAGGTGGCAAATTCAAAACTGATAAAATTTCTATGTAACTAGATTTTGGAATGTTTTGTTACAGGATATCTTGGAGGGTAAGATTCTATTGTGACCTCTTTTGTTCAATGTGTGTATGAGGCTGCTAGAATGGATGGTGAGGAGAAATGGGTAGTGCACTCGGTATGCAGATGATATCCAGCTCTAGGTTTCAATCACATCCTACCCAGCCAGAACAGCGGAATTAATTATCCAATGCCCTAGATGAACCTGGAGATTGGATAAGTATTAGTTGACTGTTCAAACTCAAACCAGAATAGACATAGGATGTCTACACTAGAAACGTTACAGTGGCACAGCTTCCGTTGGCCTACCTGTGTCTACACTGGGACTTAATTACAGCTTAATTACATAGTGCAGGGTATGAAATTTTTCACAGCCCTAAGCAATGTAGTTAAGCCACCCTAACTCCATAGTGCAGACTAGCTCTGAGATAGCATTTGTGGGTTGGGGAGAGCAGCTGGAAGAGTTGGTAGAACTTACATCTGTGCCCCTCATAAAGAGCATGCAGCCACCATTTGTGTTTTTTAAAAAAAAAAAAAAAAAAAAAGTTTAGTTTCAGGGTAGCATTGGATCCTGGGCTGCTCCTGGATGCCCAGGTTAAGGCTGAGGCCAAGAGTATTTTTCTGCACCTGGCAAGAAGAGTGTGACCGTTTCTCTCTTCTGTGGCCCTTGCCACAAAAATCTATGCCTCTGTCACTTCAAGATTAGATTGCTGTAATGTGTCATTCATGGGGCTGTATTGGGAATATTCAGAAGATGAAGGTAGTGCAAAATGGTGTAGCCTGCTTATTAAGTGGAGTTGCATGTTGGGAGCATGTTATCTCCATAATCTCCACTGACTTTCAGTATGTTTCTGGGTAGAATTCAAAGTGTTGTTTTTAACCCATAAAGTCTAAATGGTTTGGAGCCTGATTACCCGAGAGCTTGCCTCTCTTCTTACGATATTCTGCCACAGCTGAGCTCAACAGAGGCATTCTATCTGGATCTCCCTCAATATAAATAAGAGGGAATTGCTGGCAGTGCTTTCTATGTGAAAGATCCTCAGTTTTGGAACTTGCTTCCCCCTCCCCCCTTGGTCTGCCAGAGGTAGGATTTGTTGACCTTCTGAGGACTCTGCAAAACCCATCTTGTTCCCCTCTTTGTCAAGGCTGTTCAGGGTGGGGGTTGAGCTGGACATATTTATGGACAGTCCTTTGTCTGTATTTTTCTTAGCAAGACGAGATGGATGAGGTAATATCTTTTATGGTCTCTCTCACCAACAGAAGTTGGTCCAATAAAAGATATTACTTTACCCACCTTGTCTCTCTAATATCCTGGAATCAACATGGCTACAACAACAGTGTATATTTTTCTTGTAATTTTTAACATGTAGGATAGGCACTCGGAGCACTGGATGAGTGGATATAGGCGTATTTTAAAAAGGTAGAGAAATAGACAGAGATTGGACATTTATATGGATACCAAGAATATCCAGAATTATAAATAGCTAATGCTGATACATTTTGAAAAGGATATAAAACTCATGTTTCAGGTCTTAAGATGATTAAGATGAAACCTTCATTGCGATTACATTGTCCCACATCTGGTACTGCAGGGTTTCTTGCATCTTTCTGGGAATCATCCGATGCTGTCAGAGATAGGAGACTGGACTAGATGGACCACAGTTATGATTCAGCATGGCAATTGCTGTATTTCCGTTTCAATATTTACATTTTCAGTACCCTTTAAAAGTATCAAAAAAACTTAAAAAAAACCCAAACAATTCTTCATATTGAAACACTTTACTTTGATTGGCTGTTTGCACTCTAATGAGTTAGACAATTCGGTAATGTTTTTGATTAATTTGTTTTATAAGGGGCTTTGACGTCCCTTCTTATAAAGTGCATATTGTTAATTTTATGTTTTTAACCAAACAGGTCACCAGGCCAGTTGATAGGAGCTTGTCCTCCTTTAGGGATGAAGTTACAGAAGTTTTTGTCTACTTACCTCACACTTCTTCCAGAAGAAGAAAGAAGTACGTTTTAATTAATTTTTTCTTTCGAAAGATAAGGGAAGTAAGGGTCATGGATCCATTTCCAGTATCTAATGTACATGTTTACCCGTGTGTTCTCTCCCTGCTAGTGTACTGCACGAGTCATAGACTGAATCTCCTTAGTCTGTCTGTCTGTGTTTTTTAAAATGTGTTCATACAAAAATTTCTTCTTCTTTGAGTATGTGTCAGTGTGGATCCCACTGTAGGTACCCGTGTGCCCAGTGCACATGAGACCTCAAATTTTTGAGCAGGTGTATCTGTTGGAACTGTGCATGTGCCGTGTGCTTCCTTGTACTCCCATGTGAGGGCATCAAAGGAAGAACAGTTGCAATGTCTCTTCAGTTCTCTTTTATTATCTGTGCCAGCAAGACAGAGCCGGAAGAGTGTCTAACTTGCTAGTTTGTAGCTCAGACTAACTTCTTCAGAACCATTTCTTAGCTCCTGTTTTCAACTGCCATGATCTGAGCTGACCTACCTGGACCAAATTTTGCTGGTCAGACCCTATATGCCCCTTCTCTGTACACCCCTCCCCCCCCACCAAGTCTAACAGGGTTCATCAACATCAGGGCTGGCTCCAGGCACCAGCCCAGCAAGCAGGTGCTTGGGGCGGCCGACGGAGAGGGGCGGCACGTCTGGCTCTTCGGCGGCGGGTCCCTCGGTCCCTCTCAGAGCAAAGGGCCTGCCGCTGAAGACTGAAGCGGCGGGTAGAGCTGATCGCGATCACCTTTTTTTTTTTTTTTTTTTTTTTCCCCGCTGCTTGGAGCAGCAAAAACCCTGGAGCCGGCTCTGATCAGCGTGTTGTTGCACTTGAAACCTACAGGCTTCAAGCCCTGTCCATCCTGCAATGGACTATTCCCTCTGAAGGATGGATACAGTTGGTATCTCTGTTCTCTGGGCGAATTGCACATTCTAAACAGATGATCAATATGGGTGTGCAAGTCGCACAAGACAAGACTGAAATTCCACCTTTTGGAACAGTTCATAAATGAAACAAGTTCCAAAATCCTACTAATGAACAAACCAGTGTTATCAAGTGACCCATTGAGCAGTCAGCATCGTTTAAGACTGTGGCAAAAAAGACAGTGCCAAGGAAAGATGCCGACCTCAACAAGAATATCAAATCAGGCACCAACAACTCCCATGTTGAAATCGGGCACCGAAAGGATCTGGGGGTAATAGTGGATCATAAATCGAATGTTCATCTACAATGTAATGCTGTTGCATAAAAGGCAAATGTCACTTTCTGATATATTAAAAGGAGTGTCATATGTAAGAGATGGGAGGTAATTGTTCTGCTGTAATGGCACTGGTGAGGACTCAGCTAGATTAAAGATGTGGACAAATTGGAGAGAGTCCAGAGAAGAGCAACAAAAATAAGAGAATAAGAAAACATGACCTATGAGGAAAGGTTGAAAGAATTGGGCATGTTTACTCTTTAGAAGAGAAGTCTGTGGGAGGATGTAATGATCTTCAAATATATAAAAGTTTGTTATAAAGAGGATGGTGATCAATAGTTTTCCATGTCCATTGAGGGTAGGACAAGAAGTAATTGGCTTAGTCTGCAGCAAGGGAGATTTAGGTTAGATAATAGGAATTTTTTTTTAACTATAAGGGTAGTTGTGGAATCCTAATCACTGGACATTTTTAGGAACTGGTTAGAAAAACATTTGTCATGGATGATCTAGGTATACTTAGGGTACATCTACACTAAAAACTTAAGTCAACCTATATTAGATCGACTTACAGCAACTGAAGTAATTACTGTGGTGGTTCACGTCCACACTACCCTCCTTTGATCAGTGGTGTGCGTCTTCACCAGGAGCACTTCCACTGACCTAGGGCAGTGTAGGGAGCTGAGAGCCCAATCTCTCAGCTCCGCTCGCAGCTCCCTGCCAGGAGCCTGGTTGCTTCATGGGCTCTCAGCTCCCTCAGCACACCAGCTCTTCCCGCCCCCTCCTCCCCCCCGACTCTCCGTTCTCTGCTGGGAGCACAGCTGCCTCCTGGGCTCCCGGCTGGCTGCTACCCCCGCTGGGAGATTCCACTCTCTCCAGTCGATGGCAAACAATGTAAAGTCAAACCCAACAATGATTATACATGTGTGTCTGGGGCTCTGAGGCCATATGTTAGTGTGTATGTATGCTGCTTGCCAGACTTCACCTGCAGCCCATGCAGCTACGTTAAGGTCCATGTATACCCTGTCCAGATACCACAGGTACCAAAGGGTCACAGTAGCACCCCCAGTCCTGCTAGATACTATCTGAGGACTGAATCATAGAATATCAGGGTTGGACGGGACCTCAGGAGGTCATCTAGCCCACCCCCTGCTCAAAGCAGGACCAATCCCCAACTAAATCATCCCAGCCAGGGCTTTGTCAAGCCTGACCTTAAAAACCTCTAAGGAAGGAGATTCCACCACCTCCCTAGGTAACCCATTCCAGTGCTTCACCACCCTCCTAGTGAAAAACTTTTTCCCAATATCCAACCTAAACCTCCCACACTGCAACATGAGACCATTACTCCTTATTCTGTAATCTGTTACCACCAAGAACAGTCTAGATCCATCCTCTTTGGAACCCTCTTTAGGTAGTTGAAAGCAGCTATCAAATCCCCCCCCCCCATTCTTCTCTTCTGCAGACTAAATAATCCCAGTTCCCTCAGTCTCTCCTCATAAGTCATGTGCTCCAGCCCCCTAATCATTTTTGTTGCCCTCCGCTGGACTCTTTCCAATTTTTTCACATCCTTCTTGTAGTGTGGGGCCCAAAACTGGGCACAGTATCTCAGATGAGGCCTCACCAATGCCGAATAGAGGGGAATGGACCCAGTGTGTGTATGTAAAAAAGGAGTCATTCCCTGTCCCCTCCCAACTACGACTGTTATCACAGATGCTTCAGGGACAGGTTGGGGTGCCTACCTGAACCAACTACAGCATATCAAGGAACATGCCACCAGAGCATAGCCTGCAGCTATTGCCTGCCTCAGAAATCTTCCAATCCCTTAAAACTGAAAGGCAGTAATGTGGAGTAACCCATTGACTTCCATGAAATATTATGCCTTTGACTTGTCAGCCAGGGCAGACACCAAATTTGGAAGAGCAATAGTACTTCTTTGAGTGACTGCACATGTCCATTCCACTGTAGGTGAGTGCATGCTGGAGATTTTTTTTCCCCTCAGCAGTACCTATTAGGGTGGCTTGAGCATCCAGTGCTGCTGTGTGCAGGTATAAAGGGTAGAGGTGCCCCTGGCCCCTCTCAGTTCCTTGTTATGGTTGTTGCAGTAGTAAGGCTGCAATCGTTCCAAATTCTTCTCTTACTCTTCGTAAAATATACCCAGTTTTGCTTAGCGTAGTTTCATAGAGTTTAGGGAATCTGTAGTTAAGATAATTAGCTAGTTATAAGTTTCAGATTTAGGTCTTAGACTGCTGGGTTCAGCTTTAGGTACTGGGAGCAGTACTGGAACTGTCCCTCAATCTCTGGGATTAAATCATGTTGTTCATTCAGCAAACCAATGCCGGTGAGCGACCTGCACCCCAGCTGCCTTGATCACTTGGGGGAGTCCCATGTTAGTAACAAATGTCACAAAGGTTATAAGCATTGCTCAAAAAAGGAGAGAGCGGCCAAGCTTAAGTGTATTCTTGTGGAGGTGGCAATCATCCTCTCTTGGAGCCGTCAGTTTGGAATGGGCACTGGGCATGTCAATATTGGTCCACAGTGCTCCTCCTGTATTGTCTGAGTCCAGAGCTTGATCACTGTCATTGGTGCCATGGAAGAGGCACAAGACCTCCAGAGATTCAGTACCTCTGTAAGCAAGACACCAGAAGTAATTCTTCGGTTCTACTCCACGCTGATTAGGCCTCAAATGGAGTATTGTGTGCAGTTCTGGGCACCACATTTCAGGAAAGATGTGGACAAATTGGAGAAAGTCCAGAGAAGAGCAACAAACATTATTAAAGGTCTAGAAAACATGACCTATGAGGGAAGATTGAGAAAACTGGGTTTGTTTAAACTGGAGAAGAGAAGACTGAGGGGGGACATAATAGTTTTCAAGTACATAAAAGGTTGTTACAAGGAGGAGGGTGAAAAATTGTTCTCCTTAATCTCTGAGGATAGGGCAAGAAGCAATGGGCTTAAATTGCAGCAAGGGCGGTTTAGGTTGGGCATTAGGAAAAACTCCCTAACTGTCAGGGTGGTTAAGCCATGGAATAAATTGCCTAGGGAGGTCGTGGAATCTCCATCATTGGAGATTTTTAAGATCAGGTTAGACAAACATCTATCAGGGATTGTCTAGATCAGTGGTTCTCAAACTTTTCTTTTTGCGGATCACTTGAAAATTGCTGACAGTCTTGGCAGACCACTTAATGATCTTTCCAAATGTTGTTTGTACCGTTAGCTAGCTATTGTAAAGCGCTTTGGATAAAAGCGTGCTCTCGCTCTCTCTAAACTTAATCATTAACCTTTTTTTGTTCTACAAATAAAAGCACACAACTCATATTTTAATATCAGTAGTCTTACCTTTCTAATGCGATGGATGTGCGCGGTAGCTCCCAAGCTGGGGCTGGGAAGGAGGGGGGGGGGTCTTTCCCCCGCCAAAGCAGCCACAGAGCTGAGGCTGGGAAGGAGGGCCCTCTTTCCCCAGCAGCCACAGCCCTGGAGCTGGGGAAAGTCGCCTCTTTCTCTGGCCGCCACAGCCCTGCACGTCCCAAATTCCCCCCACCCCCTCTTCTGACCCCACTGACCCCTCCCACCTACTGAGTATTCCCCCCCAAGGCCACCACTTCACCTTACATGTGCGTTTTCTCCAGGGTCCAGGCACCTAATTAGGTGGGTGGCCCTTCATTCTCTTGTGTCTGACTGTGCACCTTAGAGGGAACTATCCGCAGACCACCTGAATGGAGCTTGCAGACCACAGTTTGAGAACCTCTGGTCTAGATAATACTTAGTCCTGCCATGAAAGCAGGGAACTGGATTAGATGACCTCTCGAGGTCTGTTCCAGTTCTGTGACTTATAAAAATATTCCGTACCCAGCAATTCCCATTGAGAACAATAGAGAAATAACCTTCCCCTCCCTCTCAGTGATGGAATTTTGGTTCTAAATGTCTGATCTGTGTACACATCATATGGTTATTTCTCAGCTGTGCAGCATATGATTCTGGATTACAGTCTTAGTGGTCAATCATAATGCAGGGATTTGTATAGTTGCTGTAAAGTTATTTTTCAGTGACAGTACTTCAAACATACAATTCTCTCTGTGATAATCCTTTTGCTCTGTGTGGTTTTGGGTTCAGAATTTTCAAGCTGTTTTCCAGCAATGCAGACAGCGTTTCAGCCTTTTGCTTCCTTTAGCAGGAACCAAAAACGTCAGAAGTTTACAAGAAAGAGAAGGGCGAAATAAATCAAAAGCAAACAAAAGAAAATATACTTTAAAAGTGCTTAAGAACCCACTGAATAACTTTCCTCCTCTTGAGCTCTGTTCCAGCCCTGCATTTTTATGATTTTATGATTCATGCTCAGTCTTTCTATTGAAGTAATTGGAAAATACTTTCAGTGACTTCAAGAAAATTTTCACTGATTTCAGTGGGATGGGCCCCAGTCTCGCTCTTGGATCACACAGATCATATTTCAAAATCAGAACCTAGGATTGAGCCATTTCTCTTACTCCAAGTCCTTTCCTACAGTCCATTGGGTCTCGTCTCCACAATAAGCGTTGTATATTAGAGTTTTTAGTTTCTCTTGTTTGCTTGCACATGGTAAATCTTCTTTCCCAATTCAGTTTTGAAACAGTGTTACAAATGTATGGCAGATATTTTCAGGAGAAGGAGGAACCTTGCTGACCTGTTGGGAGGAAAAAGGAGGTAGGGAAAGGAGATAAGAGGGAGGAAAGAAGGGAAATGAGGAAGAAAAAGGGGGGGAGGTAGGAGGAAGGGCCAAAATGTAGTATTTTTAGAAAGCAATTTATCTTTCAGCGGTTAAGCGGTCCATTTTGTTTTCTCTAGTTTTTATTCTTTCATTTAAAAAAAAATTAAATATTGAATTTCCTGTAGCACAGTAACATAGTTAAAAAAGAAGTAATGGACAGTCAATAAGCTTTTCTAGGAAGTTGTATTTCAGTAATTGTAAATGGAAAAGTATCTTACACTTGTGCTTCTGCAGTTCAGTTTTCCTGAAAAGCTACTGTCCTTTCTGGGGAAGAGCTTGTAGCACTGCATAATCAATTAAAATATACAACTGAAAATCATGATAAAATAGATAATTTAAAACCAAATTAAATATTAAAATTGAAACCAAATAGTAGTAGACAATCCTTGCTATTTAAGAGCTTGATTTTTGGCTTTCTTGCTCAAGCAACTGACCCTGAATCTTCATCATGAAAGCACCCACTCTTTCACTCTCTCTGCACCTACATCATTTAAATGTTTTCAAAAGAACAAGAAATGGATTCTGGCTATACAGAACGGAATTTTTCATTGAAAATGCTACTTTATCAGTTAAGATATTTTTTCAAAATACAGTAGTTTCAATATTGTATTTCAGCTGACCTACAAAATATATATATTTTTTCTGGTTGCTCTTATTTAAAGGTAGTTTCCTGTTAAAGTTTATTCAGAAGATGACAAGTAGGCACTGGTGTGCTGTTCCCATTTTGTTTCTGTCTATGGCACTGGCCTGCATCCCATCATGTAAAGCATTGGGTACAGAAGGACTTCATGCTCTAAGGTAACACACTTCAGCGGTTTTATGTCCCTTACTTATGCACAGGTTCTGGGAGACTAATAAAACAATTCTGGGGAATGCACAGCAGAGTCTGACTCTTTTTGGGAAAATTTAAATCATCAAATGTAGTAGAAAGACTGAAAGCTTAAACTTGTAAAGAAACTTTTTTCTCTATCCTTCCCCACTCTCTTCAACTATGGTTCAATAGAAAAGCTTTCACTTTTCACAAAGCGATCACTCTATATCTGACATATCAGTCCTTATCCGCAAAGGAAACCTGTACAACACTTTCAAAAGATGAGCCTGGGAGCTTAAATTCATAGCTGTGCTAGACACCAAAAATCATGGACTGAATAGAAACACTGGATTTATACCTTATTACAACAATCTGAACCCACTGACAACCTCTCCCAGCTGCTGCTCCCTCCACTCTTCCTTTCCTCCCTGTATCTGGAGAGGTGTTTAATGGGGCACTTCACCTTGAATGGTCCCTTGAAATATGTGTTAACTGCTTATACCACATAGTCAGTTCAGATCTTGTATTTAGCAGTGACACTTTGAGTTAGGCCATGTCTACACTTACAAGCTTACAGTGGCACAGCTGTACCAACACATAAGGTTGCTCAAGTAGCTGCATTACACTGATGGGAGAGCGCTCTCCCGTCGACATAATAAAACCAGCTCAACCAATGGCGGTAGCTATGTTGACGGGAGAGTGTGTTGACTGGTGTTTATGCTGGCAAAACTATGTCGCTTGAGGTAGGTGTTCCCCCCCCCCCCCCCCCCCACACACACCCTGAGCAACAAAAGTTTTGCGGACAGTGCTAGTGTTGACATGCCTTAATTTCCCAGACCTGAAGAAGAGCTCTGTGAAAGCTCTAAAGCTTCTCTCTTACAACAGAAGTTGGTCCAATAAAAGATATTACCTCATCCACCTGGTCTCTCTAATATGCTGGGAGCAACATGGGTATGACTACACGGCACACTTACTAATACAAATTTTCGTGTTCTTCAGAGGCTTTGACTCAGTAAAGAGACATCTTCGTTAAGTGAGCACTTTTGCATATTCCTAGTATCTAAGAATATAAGTACAGTAGTAAATTAAGCAGCATTAAACAGGTGTAGTCAATAGCATTCTGATTAAAGAACACAATTAAAGTGAATGTGAGGGACAAATTGTGAACCTTGTGGCAAATTTTTCTCCCATGTTGGTCTTGGTTGGTTCCCTAATGGATATGCCAAGCTCTAGTGGCAGAAAGTCTGCTTTGAGAGGTATTGGCAGCAAGCACAACCCTTTTGTAAGCCCTGACACAGTACCGTTTTTGCAGCTAATTACCACAACCCACATAGCACATGACGCCGGCTGGGAAGGAGTTATGGTCAGGGCACAAAAATGATGTGCTAATTCAGTGTATTTCCTGGCTTCCTTTGCCACTAAGGATCTTGTGGAGAACCCTCTGGAATGTAAAGCTACTCTCCTCTGGTGAACTTCCAAGTGAAAGCAGTATTTCAAATGGTGCTTACCCTCTTTTAGGGGTGAATTCCCCAATTTGGGTAAAGCTATGTCCGCTCGCTTAGAGGCGATACAGTTTGCACTCCAATTCTTACCCATCCAGTGGGGGTGAATTAACTCATAGACTGCAATTTTTAGTTTTTAGGGAAAACTTTATTTAATTGGAGAGCTCTTCAGTGGGTGATAGTGCCTATAACCTATGTGCTTAACATTAGAAGGTTCTTTTGCAGTACTCATGGCAATATTACATAATCATTAATTACGGAGGCATTGGTCATGAATTTATAGTTAAGGTGAAATCAGTTTTCATTTCAACAGGCACTTTAAACTTTTATTAACATGGCCAAAACCTAGATTGTAAATTTTGAGTACAATTTGAATTTTTCATGTTGGTTTGAAAATTGGGTTGATTCAGAGAGAATAATAATTCCAAAATAATCCCCCTTTTGAAGTTTTTCAATGGATTGTTTCATCTTTCTTGGATTCTCTTTTGCAGGACATCTAAGACATTGGGCTCTTTGCTTTGCTCCATGTGCTGCTCCGTATGTGCTGATTAATACAATATCAATTACAAATACATAGTGCTTGTGGTTGTCATGACTTTTCACTTTTTCCTCCATAAATGGAAAAAGAAATGCACCAGGATGAACCCACCATATTTAGCACTGATGATGTAATACTTCCATTCTGATGAAATCATCTGTGGGTAGGTGAGAGAGACAGAGGAAGGTCAATCAGCCTATCCACCCACCAAATACCCTTTTAACCAAGGAGAAATTTTGTGAGCTGGGCAAGAGACAACCATGGGCCTCATGCAGGTCCCCACTCTTACTGTTGACCAAAGGCATGAATGTGGATCCTAGAATGTAGACGATTAAGAGCTGCCACTGCATTAGGCAAACAAGTTAATAGCAGGAATAGGATTCTAATGTGGTAGACGCAGATTTTAGCTATTTGGCTGCATTGCCTTTCAGATAGGATAATCAAATCACATTCAGTCTCTAACCACTCAGCTTCATGCTTCACCCAGAGTCAGCAATAGAACCCTGGATTCTTCAAATAGTGTCCCTAAGGGTGCTTCACTTCAGGTGTGCGTGTGCCACACAAACCCTTGATCTAACTCCTCTTTCCCCTCAGAGAGAGGTTTTTTGGTTTGTTTGGTTTTTTTTGTAGCAGGGAATGCCTGGCTCTCCAGGTTTCAGATGATGTCTCTCCTGTACTTGTGAGTGATGGGCTTAAAGTGTTTCCATTGCTTGGGGGAGTTAAACTTCTGCCTGACCCTCAAGTCCAGGGCAAGGAAAAACAGGGAGATTAAAAGCAGACTGCTAATGGAGGATCACTTCCTTTGGCCAGCTTCTGAGTTAGGTCAGGAGCCACCCTCCAACTCCTCCGTGCCCTCCCCCTCCCCCCCCCGATGGGGAAGGCATCCAAAAAGAGTGGGCTTAAGGAGCCAGCTCCAAAAAGTCCAGATGAGATCCACAATCTCTGAAGCTTCAACCTCTTGACTTGGTACCATTGAGTTGAAGGACTCCTCCTCCAGTACTAGTGGGACCGTAAAGTCCCAGAGCATGAAGGAGAGACATGGCTCCAGTAGGGTCTGGGTACCTTCTATCAGTAAGGAGGGGAAGCATAGACACTTGGGACTGGCACCACCAAGTTCAGCATAGCTGTCAGAACCCATGCATGTGGAATCCTCAGCTAGACACCATTGACATCTACTTCAGTACATCAATCATCAGCTTCAGTGACTGTGGCCTTGAATACTGCGTCAGTACCACAGGAGTTCAGATATACTAAGGACTTCTCAATAACAGATGAACCGGAGTCCCTGCTCCTGGTGGGTACTGAGAATCTCTCGGTACTAAGATCCCGATCTCTAGACTACTGTTGGCTGGACTACAGGACTCTACTGTGTTCTACATGTGCTCCTCCATTGGATGAGATGGAGGAGGATGAAAGTGACTTCCAGTCAGTCTCCTCTATTTCTGTTCATGGTTCTCTAACATGTTCCTTCAGAAACACGTTCTTTGAAAGTCATAGGGAAGATTGGACTCATTGAGGGTGGTGGAACCAACCCTGCATGTCATCCCCACTTCTGTACTACAGGCCCTGCCAATGACCATACTGGGTTGCCCATCAACAACAATTTTCCAGATTGCTGGTTTCCAGTTCACTCGGCCCCTGTCCCTGGCAACTGGGCCAAGGTGGGGGGCAGCCTGCTGCCGCCATCACCTCCCCAGCCAGGCTCTCTCTCAGGCAGCTGCTGCTCTGCACAGAGCAGTGACCTAGAGCAGCCGGTGTGAGAAGTGGCTGGTCCTGCCCCTTCTGCTACCTGCCTGGGCCCAGTTGTCAGGGACAGGGGCTGAGCATGCCAGGGGGCAGTGCAGTGGAGGACAGAGTCCCCTCCTCGCACCCCGGCAAGCCAAGCAGAAATCTGGAGGTGGGGCACTTAACCCCGCATGCTCCCCTACGTATCACCTATGAGGAACTGTCTTCAGTAGCTGGGACACATGGCAGCTTGCACCTTTGTGAATGATCACACAAAGCTGTGTATCCACCGCCTCCAGGGTTGGCTCAGAATGACCTGTTCTCCAGTCAGACATACCTTGGGCAGACAGGTGACAGTTCCTTTACGATGTGAGGAACTCCTTAGACTATGGGAGGATCAACTCAATGTCTGTGCAGGCATTCCTTTCTGTAGTGCAGCCCCATCAGTGACTTTATCACTATTGGGATGGGGAGGCCATCTCCATACCCTCACGACTCAGGGCAAATGGAGAACTCAAGAAACCAGTCTCCACGTCAATCTGTTGGAGAATAGGACTGTCAGGAATTCTTGCTTTCATTTCCTACCCTTCATCATGGGCAAATCAATCAAGGTCATGCATTCTATATCAACAAGCAAGATCCCCCTCCTTGTGTGCTGAAGCCATGAAATTATGGAATTGGTGCATGGTTCATTAAATCCAAATATCAGTGGTCTACCTCTCAGGCATTCAGACCATCATAGCCAATTTCCTCAGCATACGCTTCTCACAGGATTACGAATGGGATCTAGAACCCAAGTTCACAGCATATTCCAAAAATGGGGACTGCCAGAAGTGGATGTCTTCACCACCTCCAGGAACAGGACATGTCCTCTTTTCTGCTCAGGAGGGGGTCTGGGCCACCAGTCCTTGGGAGATGCCCTTCTTCTATCTTGGAAGAAAGTTCTCTTCTATGCGTTTCTCCAATGCTGCTGATACTAAGAGTGATGAACAAGATCAGACAGGGCACAACCAGAATTATCCTTACAGTGCAACCTGGCTAAGAGACGGTTGGCACCCTTACCTTCTACATGTATGTGTCAGTTCTCGTTCAGGCTCCCAACCATTCCTCGTTACCTGTCACAGGATGCGGGTTTTGTGCTTCATCCCAACCAGTGGTTCTCCACCTCCGATAGTTCACGTGGTTAGAATCCTCTTGCTCTATGGAAGTACAAGTGTTAGTAGAAAGAGATCAACCTGCACTACTTACCTGAAGAAATAGAAGAGATTCTTCTATTAGTGTTGTTGTCACTCCCTCCTGCCTGATTTGGTGCTACTTTCAGTCATCCTAGATTGTCTTTTGGATCTATGGAAATTTGGGTTATCAGTTCTATTAAGGTCCATTTGACTGCAATATCAGCCGTTCATTCTCTGGTAGATGGTTTCTTCATATTTGCTCATCTGGTTTCGTCTTCGTTTATTAAGGGTCTGAGAAGTGACAACCCGCAGATTAAAGACCCTACCCTGACCTGGGACCTCAACCTGCTACTCAGTTACCTTAGGAAACCACCATTCAAACCAATGGCAACCTGTTCTCTGTTGCATTTATCTATGAAGACAGCATTTTTAGTAGCCATTACGTTGGCCCATAGGGTCTGGCAGATTGGAGCCTTGATGGCAGATCCTTACCCCCCCCTTTCCCCCGACATTCTTTAAGGACAAGGTCTCTTTACATCCACACCCTAAATTCTCACCTAAGGTTATATCGGAATTTCACCTTAATCCATTCAGCTACCAATGTTATTCCCAAAGCCACATAGTTCTCTACAGGAATCAGGTTTACATACCCTAGATGTTAGAAGGGCATTGATCTTCTACTTAGATAGGGCCAAGCAATTTAGGAAGTCACCTAGGCTCTTCATTTCCTTCACGGATAGATCTGCATGGTTCTTGAGCTTTACTCAGAGACTGTCAGGATGATATCTAGATGTATTATCACTTGTTATGATGCTGCAGGTGTTCATCCGCTCCAAAGGATGATAGCACATTTAGCCAGATTGTAGGCACTATCTACAGCATTAACAAAGAATGTACCTGTATCTAAAGTATGCAGGGCCGCTACATGGGTTTTAGTACATATGTTTTTGAAACATTACTCTCTGATCCATGCGGTCAGATCCGATGCGGCACTTGGTTCTACCGTACTGTCTTCAGTTCTGGACTGTTTCAAACCTCCCTCTTCCATCTAGGGATATTGCTTGGAAGTAATCTGAAGTGGCGCACCCATAGGGACACTACTCAAAGAAGAAGAGGTTACTCACTTTGTGCAGGAACTGCGGGTATTCAGGATGTGTGTCAAAATACAGATATTTTACATTTCAGTCATTTGTCAGCTCCTCTTCCTTGCTTGATCCTGGAACCTACTAACTGAGGTACACCAACCTTGTATAAAAAGAACTGGAAACAAACACAAAAAATGTAGTTTAGTGACGGTTAGAGTTGTGTCAGGACACACTCAACCAACTCAAAATCTGAAACACATGAAAATGAAAAACTAAGGGAAAAGTATCTGGCATTCACATTGCCTATAACACTTAATAATACACTCCATCAGTCTGTAAGGCTTTTGCTTTTGTCTCCAACAGATACTGAAAACCAATGCTCATCGCAACATAATCAACTTTGAATTCTAGCACAAAATCTTATCGATGACCTCAGCAATGTTAAGGGAGTAATTTCCCAAATGCATGGAATGTATGACAGGCAGATGTGCCAATCTGGTGATACAGGAGCATCTGAGATCACTGTTAAGGTTTTGTGATAGAGTGAGAATTTAATGAACTCTGGGTACATATTACTTTTCGATATCTGTTAGAGAGATGTAAGTGAATGAAAGCCTTCTGAATTGTTGGAGTGTTTTACCAACAGCGTTATAGGCAATGTGAATGTGACATGGAATAGAGGCCCTTACCTTTTCATTTCCAGGCTTTTCAGATTTTGAGTTGGTGGGTTTTGTCCTTATGCAACCTTAATTGTCACTGAACAAAAGTTTTTTGTGTTTATTTAGAATCATAACCCCACTTGTTTTCGATTGTATGCTCTTCAGGGGAGGAATTATATCATCTTGTATATTTAGAAAGTGCAGCGCACATTCTGAATGCTCCTGCACTCTTAATATATTGATCACTACAGTTAAAATATAGTTGGTAAATATGTATTTTAAGAGCTACTTAATCTGTTTATAATTTAAGGTGCATATTTATCCATTTGCAGAGATGTCCTGCAGTGCACTATGATCACACATCAAATTTTGTTGCGGGGAGCTGCTCAGTGTTTTCTTCTGCAAACAGCTATGCATTTGACAGATGTGGTAAGTTCTTTTTTTTTCTAGTGTAATGTTTTATTTTTCAGAGATGATAATGCAATATGTAAGTGCTGCCAAATAGAACTTGAGCAGCTGATTTTACTGAATTTGTAGTTTTGGCAATGTCCATTTTAAAAATGTGCTTGAGTGATGTAGGTCTGTATGCTAATACTAATAATTCTTTTAACTTTATTTTTCATATGAAACAACTTGATCCTTTTTTATTCAGCATTTCATTTGCAGTACTTTATTGATAATATTTGTATTATTGCAATGCCTAGAAACATGGATCCAAGATCCTGTTGTGCTAGGTGCCATATAAACACTTATTTAACAATTAAAAATTAATATTAAAGAGACTTTCAAAATGACATAAAAGATTTTAAAACAATATTTGTAATGTTAGCATGATGACTTTATAGTCAGGTTAAAATATCACTTTCATTTTAGAATCTTGAATATAAGTTGTCTAATTCTCAAATTATTTTATGGGACTGAAATTTTTCATGCTCGGTGTTGAATCAGAAGGAAATCCTTCCTCTCTTTCTCCTCTATAACATCACAAGAGTTTGTCTAGGCACTTTTAAGCTATAAAATGTGGTTCAAAAATTTTCAAATGATTTTGATGCTTTGGATAGCTCAGAAAACTTTCTTCTTAAACTTCAAACTTGACCTCAAACAAGGATCATGCTTTTATCTTGATTGATGTAATTCAATAGAATTCCTGGATAAAAACTATATATTTAACTGCAGTTAAGACTGAATACATATTAGTAATTTAAGGATAAAGTATTACAGCTATGTTGTAATTGTTATAAATAAATAAATAAAAAGGGCAATAGAAACCCAGGAAATCCAGAGTTAATGTTACACTTAAAAGAAATCCAAATGTAAGTAGAAACGGCTTCTCTCCACCTTAAAGACTCTGCTCCTGTTCCTTATCTACTCTTGTCTCTGATAGCATTAGCTTCCTGCCTCTTCCATCAAGTGATGCTAGTCCTGACTGCCTGTTGTTCACCCTCTGATAAATGTTTCTCTGCCTTTTTCATTTATACCAGCAATGTGTGTGTGTTCGCCTTGAACAAAGCCCTCTCCTCAGGCCTCATTTCTTTTGTGAAGCCTACAAGACATTGGCCATCTAACAGCGGATAGGCTGATGGTGTAATTGAGTTCAATTTATATGTTTTAATTTAAAAAAAAAGACCCTGATGTATATAATGTATATAAAACCTACATGATATAAATACATATTTTTGATTGTATCCCTCTTTCCCTCCATTCACGTGTGTCTTGCTTTCTTAGATTATAAACTCTTTGGGGTAGGGGATGTCTTCTTGCTAGGACAATGCATAGCACATGGTGAAGACTACTACTAATCAATAATACGAATACATTGTTGTTTGCTTATCACCTAACAGCTACGGTGGTAGGTTAATAATAATTTCCTGCAAAGTAGCAATTCCCAACCAGTGGTATTTGGAGAACTTACTATCATATAGTTGCTGGCTCTTTTTTTTTTTTTTAAATCTGCTAAATCTCTTTTAGAATAATCTAAAATTACTTTCTTTCCTAATGTATTTCCACATAAGCAATTGCTATAGTTGCCATAAGGATGTCATATGATCATCAGTGAGAATGGAGGTGTTTGTGACTGAATGAAAGGGGAGTGCACAGTACTCTTGCTTATGCCTGATAGCCACATGAAAGGTTCTCTTTTGTATTCTCCACCCCATTTTCTTTTGTCTGCTAATACAGCTGCTTACCTTTTCTCTTTGCTGTCTCAGATTTTGCTGTGGCTGACCATGAGCTGACCTGAGCAGGGCTTCCTGTGAAAAGGCAGAAACAGAAGAATTAGTCAGGGGCTTCTAAATATCTAAAATTAATATAACTAAGGTTGTCCATTTACACACCCTACCCCTCACTTAAAAAAAAAAAAAAAGCCATCAGTGAATACCTCGCTTCAAGCCATTCATTCGCCTTCAGTGTACATCTCTATATGGGTACATCAGACTGTAGGAAAATGAACTGTGTGTGTGTCCTGAAAAAAGGCAAAAATGAATATTTCTGGAAAATTTATATCCCTGTGGTAATAAATTGGGGGTGGGAGGGAAAAGATGATTTTCTTATTGAAACATTTGCCAGATGAAAGCAAACTCGTCTCAGTTTCACACTAAAATATTACGTGGGTATGTGAGTGTGTGTGTGTTGGGGACTAATGAACCTTAAATAATGTCTTTAGGAGAAAGTGTCACTTCCAGAGATTTCAAGTTTTCTCATGTCTCTTAGACCAGAGGAGTCTTTAAGCAGAGGGACTATACTATGGATGGAGGTGAGAATTGAAACTGCTGCTGGTTTTGTGTTAATCAAAATGTTCTGGAATAGACTGTTCTGATCTATTGGTATTAGTTATAGCTAATGTTTTAATTCTCTAATATATGCATGTGAAGTAATTTTCAGTCCCTTTTGCACTGGCACATCTGGCGCTTCTGGCACTGAGTGCTAGTTGATTTATGCTTTGTATCTGTACCTTGTAACATGTAACACTAAGGAGGGGATTAATTTTAACCCTCAACCTGCTATCCAGCAGATAATTAGTCAGAAGATGTTAATAGGTACCTCCATTGTGTGAGACGGTAAGGAAGAAGGGGAAGGTTGTTTTTTTTCTTTTCTCCTGCAGAGCACCTGAATTCTGCACAAGAGCAGCTTTCTCCTGAGGGCAGAGCTTCTGTTGCACTTCAAAGCAGCATAAGACCTGGAGCTGAGCTCGTACCGGATTTGTATGCCCTGCTTTGCCACAGCATTCTCCAGAGAGAGAACATGAGCTAATTTGTAACTTTTGTGTTTAGCCCTATCCTAGTGCTAATCAGAATCAGTTCTTTCATGCACACTTTTGGTGCCCAAATACTTGTTCTACAAAAGACTTCCAGGCATCCACAGTGCCAGCCTGCTTTCTTCCTTGCCATTCCCTTGGAAATTAAGGCAACAGTTTGGGGAGCCTGTACTGGTGTCTGTAATCTTTTCTATCAGAGATCTATGCTCACTGCATTAGATCAGTGGTAACTTCATGGAGAGAAAGTGAAGCAGGACTTCTTATGAGATATTCAGAGCCACGAGTTGGGCATTTCCCTCTGCTTTTATTAACGATACAAGATGGATGTAATATCCTTGGCTGAAGCTGCCCTTCAAGCAGTTATTCCTGTATTACATGTTTTTTCTTTTCTTCATTGTAGGTACTTTCCTCCCCCACTTTTCCCCCTACTACTTGCTGTTTTTCAGAAATTACAAAGTTAGCACCAGGGTGGATTTGATTTAAATCATGATTTAAATCACTAGTCAGGAAGACTCGATTTAATCATGGATTTCTACATAGAAGTGCATTCTTGTGGGTTGTTATAACCTTAATACATATTCTTCACAACTTAGAGGTAGATGTAGGTTTTGTTTTTAGAAGGTACACACTATACATTTTTAAAGTGATTTATTTTGAAAACTTTTCAGATGAGTTTTACATCAGAAAATGAATGATTGGTTATTTCATTTATCAAAGGTAATTGAAGCAGATATTTATGAAGTCATTGGGAGGTGAACTATCTCCAATTCAATAGGTTAATCATTAATATTTGGAGGATTTTCTTGCCAAGCAGTATTAGGAGGAGAACGTCACCAGACAGACACTTACATTGTTTTATTTAACTAAAACAACAACGTTATGTATTCTGGATTTTTTTCTTTAACAGCAAACATAATATTTTAACAAAACAAGCATATGAATTTTTGAATTTATTTAAACATTAAAGTTTTTTAAAATCAGGTTTGTTTTTGTTAAAATCATTTTTAACTAAAATAGTTACATGGAAATATTAAAAAAAAATTAAATAGATTGTGTCAGCCAGGTCAACATGAGAAACTTAAAATATTGGCTTCTGCAGGTAACTCAGGTCATCTTCACATTCATTTTCCTGTTTGTTCATAATCTGGAAAAGAAAAACAAGCTTTCCTGCTTTTTCAGGTCCCAAACAATTTCTCAATTTGGAATGAATTAGTCCAAAGGAAGAAAATTTACTTTCTACACTGGCAGAAGAAGCTACTGCTGTTAAAAGTGAGATTATCACTTCAACAGTCTCTGAATCAAGTGCTTAAGTGACTTCCACCAGTTCACTGGTGTGACTTTCTTTAAAACATCAGCAAACATGTATTTCTTGAATAATTCACCCTTAGCTCTGAAGTTTATTATAGTTGGCATTATGGAGGGATAATTGCTGGATGTCCATGTCATAGCCAACTCTTCTTCATCAGTTAAGGTTTGACCCTGCTACTGAGTATTGAGAATATTTGTAAGAAAATGAGCTGGAGATAGTGCTTGTCCCATTCATTTTTTAATACTTGTAATTTAACTCTGTCACTGCATATTTCTCTTTTTAAGAGCTCACTCTGTTCCTTCCGAATTTCAACAGCGTCAGCAATAAAACAGCTATTTCCCTGCATTTTGTTCAAGGCTACAGAAATAGGCTTCAGGGTACTCAGCATGTGTTCAACATTTCTCTTAAGCCCAATGTTGAGAACTTTGGCTGTGACAGTGTCATCTATTTTTTCACGCTTTTGTTCACAAACTCTCATCAGGTTAGGCCAGTTCTTGATATAGTGCTCAAAACAGTCCACTACTGAGTTCCATCACGTGTCTGGTGGGAGAATTAGCTTGGTTCCTCCCACATTTTTCAGAGCAGCTGCTGCAAAGTGGCTGTTACGGAAGTATTTTGCAGTTTCAACAACATTAGCCTTTATTTCTAGAACACTGAAGTCTTTGGCTAGGAGGTGCAGCAGATGAGCACTGCAACCGTATGTTATTAGCTTGGGACTCTCTTCTAAATAATTTCTTCTCATCTTGGATACATTTGCAGCATTGTCTGTGACCAAGCTGCGTAACAGACATTTACATTTTTTTTCACAGTTTGTTATAGCTTTTACTGCCACGTGTAAGTATTCTGCTGTGTGTGCATTTCCTGATTTTATTGATTGTTTCTGTAAGGAAGACATTCCCTTCTTCTGTTGTTACACAAGCACATACAACAGGATCATTGCGGACATTCCTCCACCCATCAAGACTCAGGTTAACAATTTCACCCTCTAGACCTTTTGCACACTATTCAATTTCTCTTTCATACATTTTATCCAGCAATTTTCCTGCGACATCTGCTCTGTTGCGTGGACTGTATTCTGGTCTTGATGACTGAACCATGTTAATGACGTGTGGGTTCTCAATCATACGGAAAGGGGAGTTTGTTGCATAAACAAACCGGGCAATTTTTTCATCAATTACCTCTTTTTGTAAACTGATGGTTATCACAAACTTATCTGTGGTTGTTTCTGGATGATGGAGATATTTTTTTCTTTTTGCTACAGGTGATATACTGTGGCTGTGTGACATACATGATGAAACTGAAACGCTATAATTGGCAGATAACAGATATAGAAAATGGTGGTGATATTGAAGGTGGATAGTCTTCAGAATCCTGTATGTTGAGGCTGGATTCTCCTAAACAAAATAAGTCAATGCAGTTATTTAATTATTATTACCATACTGCTCATTTAGTATTACTCATTGCATTCACTGACACTCCGTACTTCTTTAAAGGTGGAAATTGGAAAAGGAAGATCTGCCTATTTCAGCTATTTATTTTTTTAATCACAACTGCATTTAAAATGCTAGTACCATAGAGTAACCACTACATTTTTTTGCTCAAACATGAGAATTCAAGAATAGTCCAGAAGGAAGACAGGCAGGCCTTAAGAAAGAAGTATGAAATTAAAAGGTTTACCAACCTGAAAATCCTGCATGTTCAGACGTTCCTTTCATCATCTTCAGTGCAGCTTCCTCCTGAGAAGGAACACTTCTCGTGATATTGTTTCATTTGGGCAACCAGGCCCTGCATTTCTTTGTTGCACTGTTTGCATTTTGCATGCATGCCTGTCTTACCCACAGGTAGAGGAACTTCATTAAAATATTCCCAAATGGGGCCTCTTTTACAGCCTGCTGCCATTATAGTGAGAGAATGGTATGGTAGATCTCAAATCAATGAAGGCTACACTCAGAAAGACCTCCAGACTTCTGGAATATGCTGCTCAAACAGTTCCACTTTTGTTTCTACTGTCTGTCCCTCCCTACTCACATTTATCTCGAGACTTCTCCCTGTCCAGATTTATTCCGCCCCCAACAATCGTCTATTCGTTGAACTTTTTGAAACTTTGCACTTTTAGAGAGAGGTAAGGGATTGACTGTATACACAAATTTGCAGAAGGACAATAGAGTTGCGGTCTATTTCTCACCTCTATATATTATTTATGTATTTTAAAACATTTTTGCTGTTAACAAGCATGTTATCTCCGGAGACACAAATCCACAGTTTGAGAACTGCAAAACTAAGCATCTCTGATGCTCTCTTCTAGAGTGAGCACTGAGTCCCATTGGGTAAATAGAAAGATTAACCTAAATAATCTATACAGAAGCCCCTGGAACTCCGTAAGATTGGGTCCCTAATCCATGAACTATTGGAACTCTTTTTCAAAACTTTTCTTAAACATTACATGAATGTACTCAGACTCAGAATTAGAATTTATAATCCCTATTCCATAATGAGATATCTTTGAGCTATAATGTATCTTAATAGGTTTTTTCCTCAAAAAGCATTTTATCAAAAAAATCCGATTTAAATAAAAAAAATCAGATTTTTTTTTATGTATATTTTTTTTAAATCATTGATTTTTATCCACCCTTCTTAGTGGATATAGTATTTGTTTGCTGGAGCAATAAACTGTTTTGTCTTACCTTTAAATTTGCCTTCTCTTCAGAATGATTATCTGCTGTATGTGTCTTTCCTTTTTCATAGTTTTGGAAGTATTTTCTGAGGCAGTGGGTGTCTGGGAGCCTCTTAAAGGGCCAGTATTTGGGTGCCAAAAAATTGCATGAGAATTGCCTCTGATTTTCGTGTGTGTGGCAAAACCCAGCATTTACAAGAATAACAGAACTCCATTCCCAAAGAAGACAAATTTGCATGTAAGATTAATTTTTTGCTTTCCATTGTGAATTTTAACTCTCAAAATACACGTATATCACAACCTTTAAGGGGTACATTCAGCCACAGAATTAGAAATTTAAATGAAAAAACATGGAAGAAGTAATCTTTAGACTTCAGAACATTCTGGCTGAATAAGTAGATATAGCTGCATGCGATGGCACAGCAGGTTAATGAAGTAATGACTATGCTCAGCATCTGTTCTACTCTTGTTATGAGTATCAAAAGCTTAAACAAGCACAGGATTTTTTTTTTTTAAATACTGTAGGTTTCTTCCTTTTTCTACATATGTCTCAAAAGTGTATTAATACATACACCAACACACACACTTCGAGAGATTTTAAGTGTATTGAGTTGTGTCAGATTACTTGTTTTCTTCTGTATAACCTAAGTTGGCAGAAGTGTTTTAATAGTAACGTTTATTTCATTTAGCTTTGTGATTGGCTGTATACTCATGACAGATGCTTCAGAAAGTCCATAAACTGCCATGCTGAGCATCAAGAAAGAACTTCATTAAGTGTATATGTACATACTCTCGTGGAAGATTACCTTAAGGCACCTGCATCCAAAAGTAAGTTCAGTTAATCTTTATGAATTAATAGCTCCTAAATGCAAACACCAGAGTTAGTGATATAACAAGCTTAATGTCTTACAGTCAAATTTGTAAAATTAAAGATTTTTATACAATGTTAACCTTGTTACATTGCACAATCCTATGTAGTTCATGGTATTGTTTTGTTAATGCTTAATAAAAAAGTATTTGCATTTAAGAAAGGAAACAGGACTAGAAAATACAATATTGCAGAAAAAATTTAAACTTTTGGAATTTGCTGAATTGAATGCTTGATTTGCAACTTCAGTGTTGCATTAGCACTAGTAGTTTTGTGCATTTAATTTCCTTCTTTATTTTTTTCCCAGTCTCCGTTTAGGAAAGGAAAAAAATATGAATTTATTGAGGTTGCACAGTTTACAAAATCCATAGCATGCACTAACAGAATTTATAAATTACATACTCTGGACTTACATATTTGTGGATATACAAATGTGTTGTGTCGTACTTTTAGTTTGGAGCTAAACAGCTTTCTGCACATACTTGCAAGCAATTAGGATTTTTGAGATTAGTCTTCACCTTGTTCAGCAGATGAATTTGTAAATTCTTATAACACAAGAAGTATGCAGTTTAATAAATGCATGCAAATCATGAGCACAAAGCTAAATTCTGAACAGAATTTTCTACTTTTTGCCTCACAGCCACATTTCAAATATTCATAATTGTTTTTAAGAATTTTCTTTCAAACATCTATTTATGGAGCTTTGATTTTTATATAGCACTTATCACAGTAGTAGTATTACTAATTTAGCAAAGCACACAGTGCTTGAAGAAGTTTATAATACAAAGTGTGACATTTCAATAGTCAGTCATTTTTTAGTTATCCCTTTAGAGGATACCAAAAAATGGGGTCACGGTTTGATTTTGGTGAATATAATCAGAAAAGTTGTGGTATCAATAGAAAATTAGTTTTCCAAAAACTGTTTTTCTTATGATCAGAGATGTTGCAAGCTCTTTCTTTCATTTATCATTAATTAGGCTAAAATTGTTGCCAAATTCATTTGGAAATTCTGAAGGTTTACTCTTCCCTAAAAATTAGTTTGGCAGAACTTCCCTGCCTCCTGAAATGTGTGTTCAGCCATTACTTTGGAGTTACAGGTCAGCTAACTGAAAAAACAGCTTTTATAGAATAGATTCCTGTTATTTTACTTGAATTGCAGCTCAGTTTATAAGCAGCTTGATGAGCAAATTATGCCTTCAGGTATGGAACTACTTGTGCGTTGGAACACCAAAGCATGTCTCGCTTTCTGAATTCTCAGGGCTAAAAATCCAAAATTCTTTCTAAAATGACAGCTCTTAGACTGTTTTTTATAGCAAATAATTGGTGTAAATGTTTTGTGTCCATATAAGTGATCAATTGGGAGGAAAACTTCAGTTTAACTTCATGCTTTTTTCTCTTTTGACGGTGGGTTTCGTTCTGTATGAAACTTCTGGCTGGTAGAAACACAGGCTGGGATTTTCAAAGGAGTCTAAGTAGGTTGAATTTCAGGAGGATGACTCCCTTAAGCTCCTTTGAGAATCCCAGCCTCCCTTTAAAAAGTACTTTTAAAAAAAGTTTATCAGGATTTACTGATAAAGAACCTAACATGTAGCCTAAAATGTATTTTAACCAAAAGGCAGGTAGATGCCTTCTTATGTAGTAGGTAGAAGATGAAAATTAACCTGGTTTAATTTAAATGTATATACAAGAATGCAAAGTGTTCATTATTAATATTTATGCTGATATTTTGTACATTGAATTAATGAATCATTTATATATCACTGCCTGCTGTTAATAGGATTGGAAACCTACATTAGCAGTTAAAATTACTATTCTGAGATTTTTTAGAAAAATATCATGGAAAATTTAAATTCTCTTTAATCAGGAGAAAACTGCTTTATGCCTGACTGGTTTGAAGCTAAGCTTGTTGCTACAATGATTCTGCTGGCTGCAGATGTGGAGGAGATGAAGAATAAACAAAGGCAAGTAGGAATCTCGTCACATTTTTCTTTTGGGCCTGTTCCAAAGCCCACTGAAGCCAGTAGAAAGACTCCAGTTGACTTCAGTGGGCTTTGGATCATCCCGTAGTCAATTGCCTTAGAACTTGTCTTGTAAAATTTTCAAAAGTGCCTAAATGACTTTGGAGCCTAAGTCCTAGATTTTCAAGTGACTTAGACACTTAAGAAAAGTTCACAGAATATTTGTTTTTAATTTTTGTTTTGTGCAGCAAAAAAAGCAACGCTGAACGGGTTGAACTAAAGTCTTTCTTGCACCCTCTTCTGGATGTCTTGTTGAAACTTGGCACTAATGCTTACATACCAACACTGAAAACTGATAAAAGTCTACAGCTACTCTTGAAGCTATTACAGACCTGTTTGTTAAAACAGTCTAGTCCACAAGATGGTTAGTGATCTCTTCAGTATATTGCATCCTATATAATTTATAATCAAACTAAACTTGTGGATATTTACTACGATAAAGGGATATTGTCAAGTAATATCAGTTCATAAGTAATGTACATAAAAAAGTTTATAATCAAGGGCATGCCTTCCAAATCAGAATTTGGGCTCAAACCCCAGAAGGGCTTCTGCAGGAATCCCACCAGTGCTTGTGAGTTGAGGATGTAGAATGCTTCCAAGAAAGCACTTGGCATCCTTCAGGATTGGACCCACAGGTATTTAGAACCTGGATAACATGCACATATTATAAATAACTATGAGCCCATTCTTTGGGAATTGAGCCTGCAGAGTTCCTAGCAGTCCGAGGAATCTCCCAGGAGGCTGCTTTCATCTTACAGGATTGAACTTCAAACTTTTTTTCTCCTTTTAAATGCTTTTGTATCAAGACATGTAAGAAAAGAAAAGCCACATTTTAGGTATGACCTGCTGTGTTTTCATGCTTCTCTGCTGCAGAGTAAAGCCAAGTAATAAACTTAATTGCCAGAGCTATGAACTGAACAGGGAAATACAGTAAATGTACAAGTTGTCTTGCCATGTTTACCATTTAAAAAAAAGGGAGGAGGACACAATGTATGGAAAACTGATTTCAAACTTGTACAGTGATGTTACTAACAGTGGTGAATGCTTTGTTTAAAAAAAGTACAAAAATGTACTTGATGTTCCTTTCAAAATGTGGTTGTGGTCAGAAAGGTGACTGTATTATTGGCATTTTCTTACTCAACAGATCTGCGTTTATTGAGTCTGCAGACATTAGTGTTGAAACTAGCTGTGTGTAAAAATGAAATAGATCTATCTTTATGTGTCTATTGAGAGACATTGGGCCAGATTGCGACCTTACATCTATCCCAGAGTGTGGTGCAGCAAGGAAAGAGTTCCTTTCTCAGCTTCCTTCGTTTTTGTTCTAAGAGAGAAAGTATCTGCTACTGGCTATTGTAGTAGCAAATTCTTCTCCCTCTGTGCCAGTTCAGTTGTGCTAACTGGCATATTGTGGGAACAGAGCCAGTGGTTGTGTTCATTATCCATTCCCTGGTTACCTTTGCGGAGGTAAAGGAGGGCTAGTGTTAGTGGTGCCTGCTCTTGTCCCCATTGCATACACTGGTGTTCCAGGTAGCCCAACCGCTTACTTTCCTGCGTGGGTGCGTTGGGCAAGTGACAGTCTTGCCCATGGTGATCTTTTTTGATGTGCATGCTCATTCTGCAATTTGCATCCAACCATAAATGTGTAAACAAATATATTTTATATATAATGTACGTAACATAATTTTCCCATACAAGCATACTACTCCTCAGTGATGTATATGATCATAGCAGTTTTGGTTTAAATCAGAAAAGGTGTATTTTTTTTTTCACTTTCACTCAACTGTAAAAGCAGTTGAAGGGATTTTGCTCCAGTTTTAAGTTATGAAACTGTGAAAATTGAGTTTGAATGGAACCTGTTTTGCAGCCTTAACTTAAATTGTTGATTGAAGACCGAGAAACTTTTGTAGTAAAGGTCAAACAACCACACACACATAATTTGGGCATTAGAATACCATAATCATAGAATCATAGAATATCAGGGTTGGAAGGGACCTCAGGAGGTCATCTAGTCCAACCCCCTGCTCAAAGCAGGGCCAATCCCCAGACAGATTTTTGCCCCAGATCTCTAAATGGCCCCCTCAAGGATTGAGCTCACAACCCTTGGTTTAGCACGCCAATGCTCAAACCACTGAGCTGTCCCTCCCCCCATATATATAATATAATGTACTATAATAAAGTTTGAGAGTCGTTCTAATTAATTTAGGCCTTGATCCAGCAAAGCCTTTGAGTATGTGCTTTAACTTTAAGCACTTGAATAATCTCACTGACTTTGAGATCTCTCTGGTGTTTATTCAATCAAATTGATTTCTGATAAACATAGAAAGCAAACCAATGAATTACAGGTTTACCTGGCCATTAAATTGGACCTACCAGTTTGAGATTTGATCTGGAACTCTGAATGCCCTCCAGATTTATTAACACTAGAGAAGATTTCTTAACATCAAGTTTTTATAATTTTTTAAGCAGCAGAGCTTTGTGTGTGTCCTTTAAGATAGAATGCCTAAACCTAAAAAGACAATCATAAACATTTCTTGAAAACCCTGATATTCTGTGCACCATTTTATATCCCTCTAACCAATCAGATGCAGATCCCCTCAAAAAGAGAAGTAGAACACACTGAAATAATACAGTATACAATAAAATGAAGAGCAGTCATTTATACCGAATGATCAGAAGCTTAAGAGAACTGTAAATACTTATTCTTGTATAGCTTGACATTGTATGGTAACCTGATTTAGTCCACTTTGTATATCATGTATCTCTAACACAAAAAAGTACATTGTTTTAATAGTGCATTTGTTTTGTTTTCTGTATAGATGTGGTGTTAAGTTTTCTCTCTAATTCTGTTATGACTGCTGCAGAAAGTATACTGGACTTTGTCCTCAGAAGACTCACTACAAGTGAATTGAATACTGTAAGTATTTACTGTAGATACTTGAAAGACTCTGTGTCTGATTTCTTGTTTTTTTCAGTGCAGTTCTGATTGTTAATCTGTTATGCACAGAATTGGCAATGTTTTTACATGTTTCCAATGAAATATTTCAACACCCAGAAAATCATTTTGCATAGAAATACTTTAAACTCTTGTTATGGTTTTTGATAAAAGCCTGCTGAGACAGATATCTGAAGTTTCTTCCTGTAAAGGGAATTCAGCAAATATTCGGTTTACCTTAGCCAGTAAACTGACTTGAAATTTGACACAGTGGGAACAGTTCACTACATTAATTGTCACTGCTCTGGTTTAAAGAAATTCTACAGCAGAGGTACTGAACTGTGGGTTTTGAGAGACAGTTACTTGGCAATTTGTTTTTATAGTACTAGTCAAAATTTTATTTTTCCTCTCCCTCTTTACTGTATTCAGTTAATGGCTAGTTAAAATTTAAACAGTTTTTCATGTTGTGGTTTCACGGAGAGTCCTAAAATGAAACCCGAGAGGTGCTAGTTGTATTTGACTTCATAAAAAATAGCTAATAACTAGTTTACTCCTGGGGGAATTCTGCACTACTGCAGAATGCAGAATTCCCTATTTTGCCCACAGACTTTTTGGCTGCCGCTAAGGGCTGCTGGAGCGCCCAGCCTGGCAGGGCTGGAGGCTGCATGCTCTTTGATCCTCATTCTCCCAGGATGGGAGAGGCTTGGGAGACCCAGCCAGCTCTAGCAAAGGGTGAGGAAGAGCAGGTGGCCGCACTACACCATGTCCCCCAGCGGGACAGTATAGAAGCTGGGTGGAGTAAAGGCTCTGGCAGGGCTGGTGTCTGGACTGGGGGCTGCCCTTCGGCTGGGCTCTGGGGGGAAAGGAGGGGCTGGTTTCTGGGGGATACCCTGCGGCTGGGCTCTGTGTGTGTGTGTATGTGTGTGTGTGTGTGTGTTTGGGAGGTAGGGGGCTGGTGTCTAGGCTGGAGGGGTGCCCTGTGCAGCTGGGCTCTGTGCGGGGTGGGGGAGGGGACGGGCTGCTGTCTAGGCCAGCGGGTGCTCCGTGGCTTGGCTTTGGGGGGAAGTGGGTGTGTGTATCTGGGCCAGAGGGCAGGGGTGCCCCAAAGCTGGACTCTGGGGGCATGGGAGTGCAGATGTCTGGGCTCTGGGAGCCCCACACAGCCCCCTCAATCATCCTCCAACTGGAACTGGGTTGTTGTAGGGGTTTCTTTAACTCTCTATTCCTGGGGGATTCTTTTTTGCTGTTGTCTGTATTGCTGACATATTTGTTGACAGATATTTTCAAATAAATTACCAAAATTATTAAAAATTGAGTGATTATATTGTGTTATTTTGGCAACTAAAATATGCATAATTTTAAAATACTGTGCTCCAATTTTTTTATTTTTTGGCGCAGAATTCCCCCAGGAGTACTAGTTATATGTGTTGGACTTGCACAGAGAGCTTTACAAAAGAGCTTAAAAGACACACACACAAGGTGAAACTAGTAATAAATGGTTCATGGGAGAAAGAGTAGAATGAGACATGGTGATGAGAAAAAAGGTAGTCCTGAAGGATGTGGGTTTTCAGGAGAAGAGAGAGGGACTTGGCAGACAGAGGAGGGCTGTTCAAAGCATAGAAGGCAGTATAACAGAAAGTACAAAGGTAGAGGGTGAGGAAAGAGAGAAAGCAAAAAGATGAATGGGTTGGTAGAAGTGTGGGGAGTTGAGTGGCAATAGAAGTGTAGAAGGAAATGAGATCAAAGATTTAAAGGCCTTGAAGATGAGTACAAGGAGATGAACACTGTGGCAAGGGGAAGGTGATTTCAGCAGATGAAATTTGGATAGACTAAACGGGGAGAAGTGAGAAGATGAAAGACAGAAACAAGGTTACTGTAAAAAAGATAAGAGATAGGAGATCATGGGCAAGATTTTAACTGTAGTTAGTGGCTACTCAGAGGGTAAAGGGAAAAAGGTCCAGATTCACAATAGCATTTAGTGTCTAAGACCAGGTTCAATTCCCCATTTTGTGCCAGAGCAGGAGAAAGGATTTGAACAGGGGTTTCCAACACCTCTCAGAAAAGTGCTCTAACCCCTGAGCTCTGGGATAGTTTGATATGGGGCTCCCTCAGTCTGTCCTGTTGAAGCTGTTCCACTGTAGATAACTAACGAACGAGTCGTTGGACCCTGGGTCTCCCAACTCCCAGGAGGGTGCCTTAAGCATCAGACTACAGTCTTATTCTTTCTCTCTCTCTCTCTGGCCCAGTGACCCTTTCAGTATTTATCCTTTGTGGAACAGCCTCAACAGGAGAAATTGAGAAAGCCCCACATGAGAATATCCCATTGCTCAGTGGTTACTGCACTCATCTGAGCGGTGGGTAGCCCCAGTTCAAATGCTTTCTCCCCCTCTGTTCAGGGGGGAATTGAATCTGGGTCTCCCTCATCCCAGGTTAGTATTCTAATCAGTGGGCTAAAAGTTATAAGGTGGGTATCACCTCCGGCCATTTTGTGTGGAGTTAAGCACCTGCGTAGCTCATTCTCACAAGAAACACCTTTAGGCACTTATGCCACCTGACTCCATGAGAGGGATTCCCAGCTATAAATCGCTAGCAGTGATGGGGACTTCCCTGCAGCCTTGTCTCAGCACTTACCTCTCTGAGAGGAGTGGGACTTAGCACACATTCTTCTCATCGCTGTCTCCTATTGGCTAACTTAGACACTTCCTTGCCTCATTTGTTTGATTTTGTAAATCTCATTCTAAGTTGCCTATTTCCCCCCATTTGTTGTATAGGGAGCTAAGGTGCTTGACTCAGGCTTTGTGAATCGCAGTTTTGTCCCTGTGATTTTCTAGGTACCTAAAAGTGACACTCATGTCACAAAGCCCAAGTCCCTTTGTGAATCCAGGCTAAACTGGCCAGTGTAGACTCCAGAGAAGAAAGTTGTATGGGAAGGAGGAAGGGACAGGAAGTGACTAACAGGGAGGGAGGAGAAGTTCATAGCCACTTCTAACACTTGGGGGAGTGCAAAAAGATGGTCCTTGTAAGAGGAATGTAGGAACAGAGGTTGAGGCGTCAGAAAAGAGCTGTGTTTCATCAAGAGTGAAGAGGTGGAGTGTAGCAGGTAAATAGAGGTTATGGATCAGGGTGAGTTTTTCTGCAGTGGAGTGGGAGTTTTGAGAGGGAACATAATCAAAGAGGGAGCGTGGAGTATGGAAATAAAACTGATATGGAAAGAGTACAAGACAGGTTCATGATAGAGGATGGGATGAAGAGGGGACCTGGACTGAGACAAAGACTAAGTTTGAAATGAGAAGAGGATTTGTGAAAGTGAGAAAAGGAACATAAGAATGACCATACTGGGTCAGACCAGTGGTCCATCTAGCCCAGTATTCTTTCTCCGATAGTACCAAAGCTTATGGGGCAGTGTATAGAATAGAGCAGTTGGAGTTATCCGCCCCGATCCATCCCCTGCTGGCTTTTGGCAGTCAGAGGTTTAGGGTCACCCCAAGTCTGGGATTGCATCCATGACCATCTAGGCTCCTAGCCGTTGATGGACCTATCCTCCATTAATTTATATAGTTCTTTTTTTGAACCCAGTTGTACTTGTGGTCATCACAACATCGCATGGCAAGGAGTTCCACAGTTAATTGTGCATCATTTGAAAAAGTACTTTCTCTTGTTTGTATTATACCTGTTGCCTATTAATTTCATTGAGTGATCCTTGGTTTTGGTATTGTGGGAAAGGGTAAATAACACTTCCTTATTCACTTTTTCCACACCATTCATGATTTTATAGACCTCTATCATATCACCCCTTAGTTGTCTCTTTTCTAATATGGACAGCCCTAATCTTTTTAATCTCTCCTCTTTCCCCTCAAGCCATTCCATACCCTTAATCATCTTCGTTGCCCTTCTCTGAACCTTGTCCAGTTCCACTATATCCTTTTTGAGATGGGGCTACTAGAACTGGACATGGTGTTCAAGGTGTGGGTGCACCATGAATTATATAGTGGCATTATGGGTATTTTCTGTCTTTATTTTCTGTCCCTTTCCTAATAGTTCCTAAAGAAGAGGAGGTGTTACCTCTCCGGGAGTAGAGAAGGCAGTAAAGTTCATGAAAGTACACAATGGGTGAAGAGAGGAGAAAAGGAAGGTGGTGGTGATATGATGTGGTGTGGAGTAGGAGAAGTAAGTGAAGGGGAGTGCAGAAGCTAGAAGCCAGAGAACAAAGGGGACATAGTGGGAAAGCGAAGTAGGGCCAGGGAGAAGTATGCTATTTTCTTAGGACTCTGCGGTGAGACATCTGCAGAAGAAGAAGAAGCAGTGGTCCAGTTATCAAACAGCTGATTTTGCTTGAAACAATATATGGACCCACAGGAAGAAGGGCAGAGCCCGTGGTCAAATGGAGAGGAAAGGAAGTTTCTAGTAAAAAAAGACGACTGGAGATTCCTTTCATAGTACCAAAGTTGTTGTTGGTTACTCAGAGAACCCTAAGGTGGAGTGGGGGAACCTGACAGGACGGGAGAGAAGAAAGTGTGTTTAGCCACAAGAAGAAAAGGCTGTCCAACTGTAGTTGTTGCTGCTGCTCCTGCCTTTTTCTAGCTGTCTCATTTTCAATTTATTTTTTCTCCTTTTTAGTGACACTACCTACCTTCTTCATTTTAGGTTTCAGATCTGGATCGTTGTAATTTATACTTAGCATTATTGTCAGAGCTGGTGAATTTATGCTCAAACGCTGGCTGGAAAAAGGGGCCCTCCATTTGGAATTTCATCTCTTCTCTCATAAATGCCTCTATTCAAAATCTGCAGGAGACGGGCAATAAACAGGTAATTTTACAAGGGATAAATGGCATAACTATATGATACAAATATTAATGAATATATTACTTTACAGAAAACTCATTTGTGTAATTCATCTGCAGTGTTATATTGCAGTGAAACACTCTGTTTCCCAAAGGACATTGTTAGGACTGTAGTGCTGTAGTCAAGGCCGGCTCCAGGCACTAGCTTACCAAGCAGGCGCTTGGGGCGGCCACTTCGGAGAGGGGCGGCACGTCCAGCTGTTCGGCAGCAATTCGGCGGACGGTCCCTCACTCCTGCTCGGAGCAAAGGACCTCTCGCCAAATTGCCGCCGCAGATCGCAATTGCGATCGCGGCTTTTGTTTTTGTTTGGCTGCCTGGCGTAGCCAAAACCCTGGAGCCGGCCCTGGCTGTAGTTCTTTGTTAACGATATACAGCTGCTATATAGCTAAAGCAATGCGTTGGTGGCAATAAACACATTTTTCTCAAATAAGATTGTTTGTGTAGTACTCAAAGGCCTTTGCCTAAAATACAGTAAAATGTTAGATAGCTTTGAAAATAGAATTAAATTGAAACCCCATCTCCCAAACGTTAGTATTAATACAGTGTTAAATTTGCAAGGTCAAGAAATTCCAAAAGCTAACATTTTCTGTTGCAGTATTCATTCCCCCACGTTTTATATCCCACAGTTATATATGTGTTATATGTAGAGTAATAGGTTAATATTTTCATTTTTCAAGAGAAAGAGAAAAGTTTGATGTGAAACATGGCTGAATTCATATTGCTAGAGGAACTTTAACTTTTGGAATTTCCAGACTTGACATTAATGCTTTGTCAAAAAGATTTTGGGGGGATTTAATTTCCTGTGTGTGTGTGTCTGTGTCTGTGTCCGTCTTTCTTGCTCCCTTTTAAGTTAGTGGGAGTTTAATGATTACTACAGTGGCAGCAGAATGTCTTGTACTTTGCATGCATTCACAGCTCAGTTAATCTTTAAGTTGGTGTCTCTAGGTTTAAGGTATATCCTCTATAGAATATGCATTCATCTCTTTCTTAAATCAAAATATTTTTCTCCCGCAAGCCAAGCAAAGATACTAGTTCAAAAAGAGAGGAGGATTATATTCATGCCAAATTCATATCTGTTTTTATTTTATGGTAGCCCTGATATTTTTAAAAGGATAGAATTTTAAAATGGGGAAAAAATGTGTTCATTTTAAGCCTTCACAAAGTGAAAAAATGGATGGACAGATTTTGCTCACTTTCTCATTTTTTTATTAGCATAAATCACTGTCATCCTTATTACACAAAGTGAATGTTTTGGTGAATTGTGTAAAAACAGAATTGTATGTTTGAAACTGTTTTTCAACCTTGATTATAGTGGCAGTGGTAAACACCCTCTAATATTCCGATCCTATCCTTGTCAGAACAAATCAGTAGGCTCAAAGAAGTTAAGAAATTAAATCATACATTGAGAGCAGAATGAGAGATAAAACACACTAGTATCATTTTTGCATGACTAAGTGGAAAAACAAGTTAGTTTTTTTTCAGCTATTTGTGATTTTATCATAATTTATCATTTTATCAAACAAAAATGACATTTGTGGATTAGTAGCATATTGGAACAGTATATTGAGGCCTGACTCAGTAATTCTTCCCAAGTCAATACGTTAGTTGAATCAAGGGGTTTTCCTCAGTAATGAGTGTTTGAATAGGGTCTCTATATTAGTTATGTGTTTTTGAAAGATTGCAGCAAATTCTTACAGCCATTCTTCATAGAGAAGGTGGGCAGAGGTTCGAAACATTTTCTGTGTTTCTGATAGCTGGAGGCATTCAGAAAATAATCTGTTATAATATTGCATTTTGTACATTGCTGTACACATTGACAGTGCTCAGTAATTTTTTACATAATCTTCTGTCCCTTTTCCTCCCCCCTGCACACTTGTTCTTATATAACTTTACACACAAATTAATATATTTTAATTAGGAGTGAGCTGCATTTTATGCTATAATAGATCGCATAGTCTCTTCTGCTTGCTCTGCTTCTCAGACACAATAATTCCTCTTTAGTTGAAGTGACAGTTGTTGCCTTCTAGACTGCTTTAACTACTCTCTCTACTGGCCTTGGAGGACTCTGGCTATGTGTGCCTGAATTTTACTTTTTGTTCAGATTTCCATAAATAATAGAATTCAAATTTATAATTTGTGAGGAATTTGATTTGGGGGAAAATATCCTTGTGACAGGTATACATTTGAATATTTGCTTAACACTAAGTTTGTGACATAAAATAGAAAATATGAAATTAAGACTGACCTTAGTTGCAGTTCAGCCTTAACTGTACTGGCACAAGTGCTGTAATTTACTAGAATGAAATTAATTTCTTACCATTTCCATTGTTAGTAAAAATACATAAGTTAATTTCTGCCCACTCAGTTAACTATGAATGTCATGTCATATTCAAACTACAGGGCTGGTGCTGATAAAGGAATGCTTGTAATTTGTAAGATGAGATAGATAGATACATACACACCTGTTTTTCCCTACATTTTACTTTCTAATCAGATTTTCATATATAATAGAATATTTTAAAGGTATTCAATATGTATCCGTATATTATTCATAATTTATTAGGGGAAATTTTAGTATGTTGATTGTGTGATTTTTAATTTTTCATTACTAGGAATCAAAGCTTGGAGAACAGATTCAAAAAGTAGTTAGTATGGCCTCACTAACTGTGGTTTGTGAGATTATTGATCAGAAACCTGAACTGCAACTTAAATCTCTACATGCTGTTGAAACCCTAAAAGGTTTTATTTCCTCTGTTCAACTTAATCAAGTATTAAAGAAGCCTTCCTATATTGAGGAAAAAAATAGGTATGTCTATACTACAGTTCAAGTCACTCTCTATACATCTTTAATACAGAGTAAAGTAACTTTAAGATAACTTTTTTTGGTAATTTGTGACAAGATACAAGTTTCATAAGTGATAACTTAATTAATTTAGGATGTCTAAGTAGCTAAATGAGCCTTCTTACTCTTCAGATCCAGAATATGGTGGAAGCGAAATGGATTTGCTCATCTTCGCTCTTTCGGTAGTAGGAGTAGGGAATTAGGACTCAATTGATTCTTACTGAAGTGAATAGATATCTTTCCACTGAATTTAAGGGGAGTTGAATTGGCATTTAGAGTTTTGATTCTAATCTGCTTTCTGTTAGGACTTACATTATGGCCTATAGTTTGTATGTAAAGAAACTGAAGTATTAATATGGACTTAAAAGTATTTTCTCTGTTACAGTTTATTTGAAGAATCAACATCTTCTCAAGGATGGGGAAAAATCGTTGCAAGCTATGTACATGACCAGTGGGTTTGCCTTCATTTTATTTTAAATAAGTATCATAAATTTATACCATTGTCAAATGATGAGACTCTGGAACTATCTTTGCTTGCAGTCCAAAGGCCAATAAGAACTCTACAGTCTGCAGTGGAAGCTCTAACTCTTTTGCCTTCTGACCAGGTTTTACCTGTGTTTCATTGCATGAAAGTGCTTGTTCCCAAGGTAAGAGACAAAAAAGCAAACCTATGGTCAGTAACAATAATGAAGATTTCCCCCCCCAGAAATTAAACACTGCTTTCCTCCTCTTTATTTTCAGCTTCTGGGCTCATCCGAATCTCTCTGCATAGATGCATTTGATCTGGCTTGGAAAGTTATATCCTCTTTGAGCAACACACAGCTAATATTTTGGTCTAATTTAAAAGCCTTTGTTCAGTTTGTGTTTGACACTGAAGTTCTTGCTGTTGCTGCAAGTAGCAAGGGTCAAGCATATTCAAAAATAAAGGAGGTAAGTGTTAGTGTTCTTTTTTGTAAATGTATGTAAATTGTCGAGTGGAAGACATCTTTTCTTAATAGATGATTTTTTCCCCTCTCAGCTATCAATGAATTTTTCTCCTCACAAAAGATGCTGGATTGAGAACACTAGAACCAAAGTCATTTTTGTTTATCCTCAGAACATCAATATAGTGTATTCCACCCTTTCAGGAGGGACTGCCTTTAGGGGTAAGAAGGTTGTTTAATTTTCAGGTCCATTAAATCCATGCCGTCTCTGCTGGTCCTGCCAGCTAGGGTTCTAGTGAGCAGTGGAGGGAAAATTGTCTACTATGAACTACACAGAAAAAGACCATATTAAGCAATATTAAGCCGATAAGGACTTGAAGGACTTTGTGTGATCTGTTGACTTATGTCAACACAAGAAAAACCTTTTACTCCACTGGCTTCCTACTTCTGATTAAAGAGGAAAAATATTCCCCCTTAAAAATATTTGGTTCCACTGTAGATGATCAGTGCTATAGAAAGATAGCATATCCTTTGGGACGGTACTGAAGAGTGAGTTGCATTGAGAGGCTACAAAATAACAAAGAACAGGAAGTTCTTATGGGGAAACTAAATAATCTCCAAAAAGCTTTGTGCTTGTATTTGGCCGATAAAACCATAAATATTGGGAAGAGTTTTAAAACAGTGTAATCTTGATTCTTCTTTGAGTGCTATTCCTGTAGGTGCTCCATTTACAAGTGTCTGTGCATCCCGACGCTGTCGACCAGAGATTTATGGTAGCAGTGTCTGTGCAGGTCGCACATGCGCAGTAGGTGTCTCGCGGTGCCGTTGGTGCCGAGTCTAGCATGCACATGACCTGAGCCCTCCAATTCCTTGTCAGCCATCCTCAGCTGAAGACTGAGCTCTGGGGCAGTGTTCATCACTCTTGCCAAACCTTTAGAAATAATAGTTTAAATAGTTAGTTAGTCATATAGAAAGTTGTAGTTAGTGTTAGTTTTGTTGGATCAAAAAAAAAAGTTTACTTTCTCTCAGTTTACCTTCCCGTAGTTCCCCCGCTGCGGGATCGGTTAACCGTTTAAGATGCCTGGCTCCCCAGGCTTTAAGCTATGCAGCTCCTGCCGCGAAGCAATGCCAGTTTCTGATGGGCGCTTCTTGTGTCTCCGATGTCTCAGTGAGGTGCATATCCACAAAAATGTGCCCACTGTAGCAACCTAAAGGTGAGAGCCCGGCGTGACCGGGATCTCCGACTCAAAATGATGCTAATGGAGAAATCTCTCCAACGAGAGACAGAACAACGGATCTCCTCTCCGGGCACCCCTCCTTCAGGAGACATACCTTCCTCTAAAAGACCAAGGAAGAGGGCACAGAAACATAGGCGGTTTCCTGCCAGGTCGCTACCCCCGATGCCTACACATGCTTGGGTGAGCACCTGTGACACTCCGGGCACCTCCAGCACCACTGAGTCCCAAGCGAAGGAGACATAGCAAACACAGCCTACACAAACGGCTTACAGTATCATAGTATCCTGGACGACTTACAGTATCACCCAGTGTCCTGGACTCTGCACTGGTGGACAAGACCAGAAAATGTATTCATGGGCATCCCCTTCCAACAGGAACCCCCATCAATAGTAATTATGATGGATGCCTCACTGATAGGCTGAGGCGCCCACATGCATTTGCACACAGTTCAAGGCAAATGGTCTCTTGCGGAGACTCATTTGTACATCAATCTACTAGAGCTACACGTGGTCCACAATGCCTGCAGACACTTCCTACCTCACATAAAGAACGAATCAATTCGCATAATGACTGACAACATTGCCTACATGTTTTACATCAGTCGCCCAGGGGGCGCTCGATCTCATTCACTATGCACTGAAGCCACGAAACTGTGGAACTGGTGCATTCACCACAACACACACTTTTTGGCCTCCTACCTTCCCAGTTGCCAGAACGCAATGGCGGACACACTAAGCAGGTACTTCTCTCAAGACCACAAATGGGAAATGAACGAGGGAGTCCGGCAATCTGTATTCCGCCGATAGGGCACTCCCCTCATCAACTTGCTTACATCCCCAACAAACCCCAAATGTGCAATGTTCTGCTTGAAAGCAGGAATGGGACCACGATCACTGGGGATGCCTTCCTCATCGCATGGGATGCACAACTGATGTGTGCGTTCCCAACGATTTCCCATGATATTAGGTGTGATACACAAGATACGAATAGACAAGGCCAAGGTCATCCTCATAGTTCCGACATGGCCCAGGCAAGCATGGTACCCTTACCTGATGGGCATGGCAATATGTGGCCCTTGAGCTCAACCTTGCCATCCAGACCCGTTGTCTCAGAACAGCGGTTGCACTCTTCACCCGAATATGGAAAAACTCCACCTACAAGCATGACTCCTGCATGGTTCCATTATGGCGAACTAGCCTGTTTGGAACAAGTTAAACATGTATTACTAAACAGCAGGAAAGTGACCACACGTAATACTTACCTTCAAATGTGGAAGAGATTCTCTTCCTGGTGTCAAGAAAAACGTGTGACAGCCTCCACAACATCGCCACCATTAGTGTTGGAATACCTACTGGAGCTAAAATGCTCGGGTTTAGCAACGAGCTCAAAGTCCATCTCGTGGCTATTATAGAATTCCATCATGAGATTGATGGGACCTCGATCTTTGCGCACCCCATTACTAAACGCTTTCTCGCGGGTCTCCAGAACATTTACCCAGAGGTTCGCTAACCTACGCTGGCATGGGACTTCAGTCTGGTATTGAAATGCCTCACCAGACCACCATTTGAACCCCTAGTCATCTATTCCCTCCTTCGTTTATCCACGAAAATGGCCTTTTTGGTCACTATTACTTCCGCCAGATGGGTGAGTGAGATAGGGGCTCTCATGGCTGATTCTCCCTACACGTTATTCTTCAAAGACAAGGTTGTGCTGCATCTGCCCCCAAAATTCCTACCAAAGGTAATATCATATGAACCAACCAATCCATCTTCCCACGTTCTATCCCAAGCCTTACGGGACTCCCAACAGAGGCCATCTTGCATACGCTGGATGTCAGGAGTGCATTAGCGTTTTACCTGGAAAGGACCATACCGTTCCAGAAATCTCCTAGACTTTTTGTTTCTACTACCGACCATTCGAAAGGCTGCGCAATATCTGCTCAAAGACTGTCTAAATGGATCTCCACATGCATTCAACCTTTGTATCGTATTTGGAACGTGGACCCTCCTGCGCACATCAGAGCGCACCCCACATGATCAGTTTCAACCTCGATAGTGTTCCTGAACATTGTTCCGATATTAGAGATTTGCAGGGCGGTCACTTGGGCCTCTGTCCACACATTCACTGAGCACTCTACAATCACTCAAGACTCCAGGGCTGATGCCATAGTTGGCCTAGCTGTATCTACCTCTATGACTCAAATGAACCCAAAGTCCCTCCTGCCTTCTGGGGGGCACTGCTCTACATTCACCTGAAGTGGAGCACCCAGGGGACAGCACTTGAAGAGACGATTACTCACCTTGTGTAGTAATTGAGGTTCTTCGAGATATGTGTCCCTGTGGGTGTTCCACTACACACCCTCCTCCCCCTACTTCAGAGTGTACTGCAGAGTCCTTACTGCGAAGAGAAGGAACTGGAGGGCTACCGTCATGCATGCGCTAGACGCGGTACCAATGGCACAACGAGATGCCTACTGTGCATGCGTGATCCATACGGACACTGCTACCATAAATCTCCAATCGACGGCTCCAGGACGCACTGACACCTGAAGTGGAGCACCCACAGTGACACATCTCTCGAAGAACCTCAGTTACTGCACAAGGTGAGTAACCTTTTTCTTTTTAGAGCTTTCAAAAAATAATACCCATTGGTTTTCTTTTGTCAGTTCATTCTTTTTGAGTGCATTCTTTTTGAAATCCACTTAATCAAATAAATGTTAAGATGTAACAGCATCTATGTTAAGTAATGGTTACATCAGATTTAGCAGTTCAATCTTTGCTTGGATCCCAGCTGAAAGAAGACATGTTGTTGCCTTAGTATATACAAGTAAAATAATTCCAAGTGGTAGAAATCAGTATTTGACCTCTCTGTTTGGTCTCTCTCTCTTCACAGACCACCACACCTGGCAATTGCATGTTCAGTGTTGTTTGAACCTATGAGCTGTAGCCATTGTTTGTTTGCTGTTGTTTGTTTAAATATTTGTAGTTTTTGTTAGTAGTAGTAGTAGTGTTAGTATTTTAAATATTTTCTTGCCAAGGTATATTTGTGCCAGTGTTGAGAGTCTTGAGTCTCTGTGACAGCTATCCCATTGTCTGCAGTGGGACATACCATGACCACAGGAATCAAGGAGGTAATGAAGGTCTCCTATACACAACTAAGAGTCCAACCTACCTTCTGTCCCTTCATAAGAAAATGAAGATAAAGTTCCTAAGCAGGTGTCTACTTATGTACATTCTTACCCCACTCTTTGGCAGTACCTCTTTCCATTGATCCCTGTAGAGTGTCCCTATAGCTTTTAGCTTAAGAGACATTAAAAACTGAATTGTGGAATACTGAGTTGCTTTAGAAATATAGCTAAAATGTTTCTGATGTCTTACCGTGGTGGACTCTACTGGCTTTAAAACATTAGCCAAAAAGTGGGCATAAGGGTAGTTTTGAGCTAAAAATGGAGTACTCCCACCATAGACTGCATAGAGCGGTGTCCACAGCTTTGTGCTTCTGGTCTTATTTCTTCTGCCTTTTTCCTCCTTTCCACTGGATCCATACTAATGCACACTCCTGCATGGGTTTAAATTTATTTTTTGTATGTGATGGATTTTTACCCTATTGGTTAAGGAATTTGTGAAAAAGGATTTTAGGATTTTGTTGAAATGTACAGAAAGTATCATGCTTGTTCTCTGCAAGTTAAACAGATAGATGAAGAGCAGTATAGGTCCCTCCTTCATTGTGGTTTTACCAACTCTCATCCTTGAATTTCAGAGAGATAATTTCACGAGTCGGTAAGAATATTAAGAAATATTCCTAGAATTATTTTTATCTGAAAGATCATATATGTTTCAGTATTCCAGTTAAAGATCCTTCTTCCGGGAATATTTTAGTTTGTAGTAATCACAGCACGTTTTATGGTTACAAAGACAGATCACATGGCAGTCAGAAAATTGTATAATAATGGCAAAATAGTATCTTTTTCTGGAAATAAATTATTTTACTCCATAAAATCTTCTGCCTTCTCCAGGCTTGATTCTACTTTAGTAAACCATTCTGAGAAGAAATCACAATTAAAACTCTGTTTCAAATTACATATTATATAAAATACAGCTGAACTGTTACCATTCTAAATCCCTGTTTTTTAGAGGCTTACCACTTTTTGAAAGCAGTTCTACTTTGGGCCTGCAATTTCTTACACTTATGCCCCTTTGGGCTGAATGTATTTAGGTTTTGGGGTTGGGTTTTTTTGGAAAAGTAAAATCTGTTCAGCTACTGAAATGTCAGAGCAATGGCAACGAAGGGTGGTTTCACGTGTTAAGAAAATGGTTCGGACACACTTTTGCACTTTGGTAATTCAACCATTTTAACTTTAAACTTGCCATGGACTTTTTCTAATTTTTCCAACTGAGGATTAAGTACCATTTGATATGCATGAAGAAATTTAGTTTGGAAATAGAAGTTAGATTTCCGCCCCTCCCCCCACTAAATTGTGAGGCGTTTCTACAACTCCAAATATATACGCTCATCGAAATAAACAAACGAATTTTTCCAAATATTTGAGGGTCAGACAAAGGAAAGGATTTTTACTTGTGTGAAAACACTGGATCATTGTATTCTTCTTTGAGTAGTGTCCCTATGGGTGTTGCACTCCTAGGTGCACTCGTGCCCTCTGCCCCTTTGATCAGAAATTTCTTATAGCAGTGTCTGTTTGGCCTGCGCATGAGTGTTACTCAGTCTCTTGCTCCACACCACTGTGTGAGTGAATCACCATGAGTTCCTTCTCAGCTGCCTTCAGGGCCGGCTCCAGGGTTTTGGCCGCCCCAAGCATACAAAATCAAAAAAAAAAAAGACGCGATCACGATTTGCGGCGGCAATTCGGCGGGAGGTCCTTCACTCCCAGGCGGAGTGAGGGACCGTCCGCCGAATTGCCGCCGAATACCTGGACCTGCCGCCCCTCTCCGGAGTGGCCACCCCAAGCACCTGCTTGAGAAGCTGGTACCTGGAGCTGGCCCTGGCTGCCTTGGTCTGAGATAGTGCCTTAACAGTTGTCTGCATTGAGTTTTACCTTAGCTTAATTGTTCCTAGTAGTAGTTTTAGTTTAGTTGTAGTAGTTTTAAAAAATATATATTTCAATCTCTCTGTGTGTATGTGTATATATGTGTATATATATAGACAGTTAGCTTTTCTCCACTCCCTGGAGTTTTACTTCACTCGGAGGGTGTGCCTGGTTCTTTTGGTTTCAGGCATTGCTTGTCTTGTTGGGAGGCAATCCCGGAGAGTGATGGATACTCCCAGTTGCCCAGAGAATCTCGTATTTCCCCAAAGGGCAACTTCTGTCTGACATTAAAATCTAGAACCAGAAAAAACAGGGAGATCGTACTTCGACTCCTCATGATGGAGAGGTCGCTGCGCCCAGCCTCTGACCCAGGCCAGGGGACCCCCTATACACCAGCCTCTGAGTAAGTCTGCTGCCTCCACTTTCTCCAAACTGCATTCTTCAAGGGCATCTCAGAGGAGTACCCAAAAGACTCCCAAAGACCATCGCTAAAGTTCTCCAGGTAGGAAATCTACCTTGAAGAAACTGTGGTCTCTGATAACTCCATCCACTTTAGCACCCATTGCTCTCTGACCCAGTGCCAATGAGACTGCTTGTTCCTCAGGTATCAAGGGCACTCTCAAACCTAAAGACTGTAAAGTCTTGGGCTCTGAGAGGTCATTGGTACTGTCAGTAGACCAAGGTGGCAAGAAGAGCTCTACCTCTTCTCACCTACTACCGAAGAAGCCCACTCTGGGCTCCATTGGACTCCCCTAGGAGTGGTCGAGATTCACAATACCGTCAACTCCCATCACACCCACCCAACTACATGAGGTTCCTCAGGGGGCTTGGAATTCTCCTTTTGCCAGGGAAGCATCCTACTCCAGTTTGGGACCCCAATCTGATTCTTAAATGCCTTACAAGATCACTGTCTGTACCAATGGCTACCTGCTCACTCCTCCATTTATCCATGAAAACAGCATTTCTGGTAGCCACCACGTTGACTCAACAAGTTGGAGAAATAAGGTCCCTTATGGTATATCCTCTTTTTACAGTATTCTTCAAGGACAAGATCATATTATGACCACATCCCAAGTTTTTACCAAAAATATCTTCTGAGTTCCATATAAACCAACCCACTCCCCTTCCGATTTTCTACCTTAAACCTCACCTAGGCAAAGAAGAGGCGCCGTTACATACACTTGATGTCGGGAGCCCTGGCCTTCTGTGTTGACAGGACTAAACATTTCAGAAAGACTCCCAAAGTATTTGTCTTGATCTGAGACAGATCAAGAGGGTCTGCACTCTCTCTAAACAAAGACTTTCCAAGTGGATATCTGACTGCATTATTTATTCCTATCAATCTTATAATCTCCAAACACCCTGGGGTATACAAACTCACTCTACAAGGGCTATTCCCACCTCTACAGCCTTTCTCAAAAATGTTCCCATCATTGAAATATGTAGAGCGTGATTTGGACCTTTGTACGCGTGTCTGCTGAGCACTATGCAATAACTCATTACTCTGCTTCCAATGCTGTGTGGGGCTTGGCTGTACTTTCATCAGTATTGGACTGAACTCCAAAGCCGCCTCCTCCTTAGAGGGAACTGCTGAGTACTCATCTGATGTGGCGCACCCAAAGGGACACTGCTCAAAGAAGGAGAAATGGTTTTTCACCCTGTGCAGTAACTGTGCTTCTTTGAGATGAATCCTTCTGGATTCTCCACTACCTGCACTCCTTCCCCTCTACTTCAGAGTTCTCCGCTATGCAGCTTCTCGGTAGAAGACTGCGGTTTGCCCATGCTATATAACAATGACACAGAGCACAAGACTGAATAATATGCACGTGCAGGCTGAATAGATGCTGCTATGAGAAATCTCCGATCAAAGGTGCAGAGGGCACAAGTGCTCTTAGAGTGGAGCAGACATAGGGACACATATCTCAAAGAATCACAGTTAATGCACAGAGTGAGTAACCATTTCTTATATATAAGGCTAAGATATTTTCACGGATATTTTTAGTAAAAGTCAGGGACCTTTCCCTGACTTTTACTAAAAATAGCCATCACAAAATGGGGAGCCGCAGGACAGTTGCGGGGGCCTGGCTGGGAGCTCCAGGGGCTGCCACCACTCATGGGGGCTCGGAGTTTCAGGGTCCCCATCCCCCGCAGTTCTGAGCTGTGGGGTCCCCTGCCACCAGAGGCCAGGAGCTGCGGGGTCCCCCGTGGCCGCTCTGAGTCCCCCAGCGCCCATGGTGGCGAGGAGCTGTGGGGAATCCTGCACCCACAGCGGGCAGGAGCTATGGGAGTCCCACCAGCCGCCCACGGTGATGGGGAGCTGCGGGGACCCCGCTGACGGCGGTGGCCGGGGCATCTGGGTTCAACCTGCGGTGGCCGGTAACTGCTGGATACCCACACCGCCTCAGAGCTTGGGGCTCCCGCTGCCTTGGGTGGTGGGGGTACCCTGCAGCTCCTGGCTGCCCTGGGTGATGGTGGGACCCTGCTGCTCCCAGCCGCCTGCGGGCTAAAGTCATGGAGGTTTTCAGAAGTCACCGATTCCATGACTTCTGCAATCTCTATGATAAAATTTGTAGCCTTATTTATATATTGAAGTAAATGCACATAATGGGTGAATTGTTGCCCAGCCATTGGCCCTCAGAATTAGGGAACTGTAACTGGCTCCAAGACACCCTCATCTCCACTATGCTGAGCAAATCTCTGTCTCAGAAATCAAGCCCAACATATTGGATCAGTACTACAAGTACATTTAAATAATCTAAAGAGAAGGTAGGTGAGGTAATATCTTGTATTGGACCAACTGCTATATGAAAGGTGTATATAACTTCCAATAAGTTACCTCACCTCTGCCTTGTCTTTCTCATAGCCTGGGACCAATACAGCTACAATAAGATTTAAATAATCTAGATATTTTGTTGGGAGTTAGGATTTTTATCTCTTTTTTTTTTCCCTCCTCAGATCATACTCAAGCTAGTTGAAATGTCCACTGCAAGAACTGGAGTCTTTAATACAGTGCTTAGTTATTGCTGTCAGTCATGGTTATTTCCTACGTCTGATGACACAGGTGCTTTAGAGAATCCCTTCTCAAATGCTGGAAACTACAGTGAACTTATCACGGAGGCCTGTGTCTTTGGAATGGTATTTAGGCGAGATCAAAGGTATAAAATACTCTGCATTTAATTAGATTTTCATTATGTATGTGTGATTTTATTTGATTTTGTGCTTTTTAGCTACTCGGTTTAGTTTTTTGAGATTCACTTAATTGTGTTTTCTCTCTTCGTCTTTCAAATAACTTTTCATTTGAGAAGACTCATTCAGGATGTCCATGCCTTTGTAGAAAATCTTGGAGATGAATGTGCAGCAAATGTTGTCACAGAAAGGTATGTTTTTTATAGTTAACATGTATGATAACTGCATCCTTCATTGTTGCTAGGGGTTGGAATTATATTCTTTGTATGTTCTTCAAAGCCAAGTTCTTATGAACATGGTCATAAACTCTATCCTAAATACTAGTAAATCATACATGTTTTAATGTATGTTTATATTCAGGGATTGTCTAGATAATACTTAATCCTGCCATCAATGCAGGGGACTGGACTAGATGACAAACCCCCACGTGCATGCCATGCCCCAATATTTACAACCTGGCCCCTCACTCTGGGGATGGGGAACCGACCCCTCCCTGCCCTGCCCTGCCCCGCCCCCCATTTTCCCCTCCGGCCCCCTCTGGGGGTATCCCATAGAGAACAGGGGCCTGGTGAGCTCCGCCTCCCTGCACCAGCCTCACCTCTCCTGCCACACGTGGAGTCCCTAAGGTAAAATCCATTCTCCTCTGCAAACAAGGGCTCGCTCAGCTGAAGAGAGCCCACTTAGCTCAGTAAAAGGAGTTTAACAGGAGTTTAATTGCACTGTTTAACATGCAATTAAAACTGGGATTAATAGCGATTAATTTTTTTGATCTCTTGGCTGCCCTAATTATTACCAGTATGTCTTGATCTCTGTTCTCTTGGTTGTAGACCACTCTTCAGTTTGGTCTAATATGCACAATTCAAGAGCAAACTCTGCCTCCCGTCATGGCTGTAGCTGGGAATTTGAATGAAAAACTATGGCCACCAGAATATTGATCCTTTGTGCAGCTTGACACACACTTCCACCCAGACCCAAGGAAATATGTCCTCCCTAGCACCTCTGCACCCAAATAGCATTTCTAGCTAGTTTCAGTAGCTACTTAAAAACTTAATTGACAATCGCCAGCCTTTACTTGACACTTCTAGGGGTTTATTGCTTCAGCATTCTCACCCAAGAGGGTCTCAGTTTACAAAGAGTTTGATATGACAGTCTGATACTCAGTTGTCTGTAATGTAATGAAAACCTGGAGCTGAGATCACTCACTCCAAAAGTCTCAGGGTACCCTTTCTTCTAATTCATATGTAATCAAACACCATTTTGTAAATGGAACATTTATTACTAGGGCCCTATCATATTGGTCAATTTCACAGTCATAGGATTTAAAAAATTGTAAATTTCATGATTTCAGCTATTTAAATCTGAAACCTCACAGTGTTGTAATTGTAGGGGTCCTGACCCCAAAAGGAGTTGTGGGGTAGGGGTTGCAAGATTATTGTAGGGAGGATTGCGGTACTGCTACCCTTACTTCTGCGCAGCTGCTTGTGGTGTTGCTGCCTTCAGAGCTGGGCAGCTGGAGAGTGGCAGCTGCTGGCCAAGAGCCCAGCTCTGAAAGCAGAGCCAGCAGCAGCGCATAAGTAAGAATGGCATAGTATGGTATTGCCACACTTACTTCTGCGCTGCTGCCTTCAGAGCTGGGCCCTCAGTCAGCAGCTGCCACTCTCCGGCCGCCCAGCTCTGAAGGCAGCAGTGCAGAAGTAAGGGTGGCATGGTATGGTATTGCCACGTTCACCTCTCAGCTGCTGGTGGTGGGGTTCTGCCTTCAGAGCTGGGCACCCAGCCAACAGCCGCCGTTCTCTGGCCAAGCTCCTTAACTCTCCTCTCCTAAGGCAAGTTATCCATTCCTTTGATCATCCTCGTAGCTCTTCTCTGCACCTGTTTCAGTTTGAATTCATGTTTCTTAAACATGGAGAATGAGAATTGCACACAGTATTCCAAATGAGGTCTCACCAGTACCTTGTATACTTGTAATAACACTTCCTTATCTCTGCTGGAAATACCTCGCCTGATGCATCCTAGGAATGCATTAGCATTTTTACAGCTGCATCACATTGGTGTCTCATAGTCATCCTGTGATCAACCAAAATACCAATGTCTTTTTCGTCATCTGTCACTTCCAACTTATACGTCCTCAGGTTACAGCAAAAATTTTTGTTGTTAGTCCCTAAGTATATGTCCTGCACTCTGCACTATTAAATTTCATCCCATTCCCATTACTCCAGTTTTCAAGGTTGTGCAAATCTTCCTGTATGATATTCTGGTCCTCCTTTGTATTGGCAATACATTCCACCTTTGTGTCATCTGCACATTTTATTAGCACAGTCCCCCTTTTTGTGCTAAGGTCATTAATGAAAATGTTAAATAAGATTGGCCCAAGACTGATTCCTGTGCAACTCCGCTAGTAAACTCCTTCAGGCGTGACAGTTCATCTTTCAGCATGACACGTTGTAGTCTCCCCTTTAACCAGTTCCTTATCAATCTTTTGATTCTCATATTAATCCCCATCATCTCCAGTTTACTAATAATTATCCAAATGGAACTGTATCAAATGCTTTACTGAAATCCAGGTAGATTAGATCTTCTGCATTTCCTTTGTCTAGATTTAGAAAATTGTTTATCTTCTCAAAGAAAGAGATTAGGTTGGGGTCTGGCACGATCTATTTTTTGTAAAACCATGTTGTATTTTATTCCCATTACCATTTTACTTCTATGTCCTTAACTACTTTCTCTTTCAAAAATTGTTTCAAGATCATGCATAAAATTGAGGTCAAACTAATGGACCCATAGTTTCTCGGATTGCTTCTCCCTCCTCATGCCCCCCCCACCTTTTTTTTTTAAATATAGGTGCTATATTTGCAGTTCTCCAGTCAGTAAAAATTCTTGCCTAGTGGGTTTGCAGTTTCATTTGCCAGTTCCTTTAATATTCTTGGATGGAGATTAGCTGCCCTCCTACCCTTGATTTTGTCCCATTAAACTGCTCGAGTTTGCTTCCACCTTGGATGTGGCAATTTCTACTTTCATATCCTCATTCCCATTAGCTATCCTGCCACTGTCTCCAAACTCCTCATTACTCTTAAAAACTGAGGCAACATTTTCATTTATGTGTTGGGTCATACCTACATTATCTTTAATCTGCACCCCATCCTCAGTGCTTAGTGGCCCCACTCCTCTTTCCTTGTTTTCTTCTCATATATATATGGCTAAAGAACCTTTTTACTATTGATTTTGCTTTCTTTTGCAAGGTCCAACTTTGCTTGGCTTCTGGCAGGTCTCACTTTTCCCCTACACTGTCTGGCCTCCAAGAGGCCTCTTTTCTTGCTGATCCATTGTTTCATTCCTTGTAGGCTTTCTGCCTGCTTATGTTCTTACCTTTACATGTGAGTAGTCCTGTTGATGTCAGTGGAACTACTCACATGCATAAAGGTAAGCATATACATAAACCTTTGCAGGAGTAAAGCCTGTATGGCAAAAATCATTATTAATAGAAAGAGAATCATGTCTTTTGTCTTGATTGTGGTGTGGATGAAGGAGGAATGTGGGGATAGGGGGAATTAAATGGTAAAAATGAAATTTGCAGTCCAGATATGGTTTTCAAAATGTGCTTATTTCTAAGAAAAAATAAATGTTTTAATGAACGAAAAGCTATATATACACACACAATTGAAACCTTTCAGAGTATATCGGCTAGTTACTTACATTGAAGTTGGTTGGTGAGTAGTTCACATAATTTCACTACATACAGCTTCAGCATCATACAAGTACCCAGTCCCTCTTGACAGATGGATGCTGTGACGCTAAAGAAATCTCTTTACGATGTTTCATGGGTATTTCATTTGTAACATGGAACTCTAGAAGACATTTACCTGCTGTTGGGAATGTATTTTGGAATTTAGATTTTCATTTGCCATATAATGTGATTAAAACATGCATATTCTTTTAACATAATACCAAGTACTTGTGCAAAATATACTAACCTTTAGGGGTGTCCTTTGACTCTCCCCAGCTTCTTTCTGTCTTCATATTTGTTTTTAATAAAATGAAAATATCAAATTAATATTTTAGATAATAAATATATATGGGTTTTTATAATGTATGAGGTTCAGCTTGCTTAATATCTGAATTAGTTCATTCTCATTTTTGTGTTAATAAAATGTTTTACAGTACAAACAGAGATGACCATTATGTGCGAGTTTGTGCCGTCAAATTTCTATGCTGGTTGGATGGATCAAATACATTGCACAAGATGTTTATGGAAGACCTTGTCATCAAACTACTTGATAAAGTAAATTTCTGTTGTTATTTAATATGCATAATGTTGATATCATACTAATTAGTTGAAATATAAGGTACTCACAGTTCAAGGGGTATTATAGAATGGTCAAAATCTTTTTTTTAAAGCATCTCTAGCTTTGACCTCCTTATCCAATAAATAATATCTTTTTACCACCACCACAAGACCTGTCAGTGTGATTTGAATATTCCTGACTATATTATTGCTTGAGGATGAGATTAGAGTTTATTCAGCCAGAACTGAGGAAGTAACAGTGGCAAGTCTCAGGTTTGTTACTCTATTTGTGCTGGGCTGTTTTTTTCATTGCACATATTCAAAACATAAATATCATTGTCTCGAGAATTTGTATTTGGCTTGGCGATGTTGAAAATGCTGGGTTTCCCTTGCCTTCTACTGTGTTGTCTAATATCTTTCATGTCCAATAAACTCTAGGCTATTCGTAAGCATTTCTAAGAGGTTTGGCTTATAAAAATAATTTTTTGGCTGATGGCAGTGGAAGGCCCAATCTTCAGCTACCCTATAGTTACTCTATCCCCCAGTGCTGGCACCAAGCATTCCAAAGCTGCCATGAGAGGATAGGGAGACCCTCTGGGGGCATGTAAGCTCCTATGGCAATCCCTTTCCTGTGTCTGGTGTAGGGCCTTGATCTAGGGCTTCCATGCACTCCAGCAGTCCCTGGCTACTGAGACATCCCCTTAGGGCTATCGGCAGCTGGTGTAATTTAGAGTAGACTTTAAACTACTCTATGTTCTGCTGGGTGACTAGACCAGCGCACAACTGGTTCAAGATCAGAACAGCGCAAAAGTGACTGAAAGCCAGCTTGGCAGTCCTTGGGGTGCTATTTTGAAGTATCACTTGTTTTATCTTACAGCTTTGTAAAATTGTCATATAAACTATAATTCCAGATGAATTCCATAGAGTAGTTATCAGTGGTTCAAATTCAAGCTGGAAGGGAATATCAAGGGGGGTCCCTCAGGGATCAGTTCTGGTTCAGTTCTGTTCAATATCTTGATAAATGATTTCAATAATGGCATAGAGAGTACACTTAGAAAATTTTGTGGATGACATCAAGCTGGGAGGGGTTGCGAGTGCTTTGGAGGATAGGATTAAAATTCAAAATGATCTGGACAGACTGGAGAAATGGTCTGAAGTAAATAGGTTGGAATTCAGTAGGGACAAATGCAAAGTACTCCACTTAGGAAGGAACAATCAATTGCACACGTACAAAATAGGAATTGACTGCCTAGGGAAGGAGTACTTCAGAAAGGTATCTGGGGGTCACAGTGGACCACAAGCTACATATGAGTCAACACTGTTGCAAAAAAAAGCAAACATTACTCTGGTATGTATTAGCTCAGGGGTTCTCAAACTGGGGGTTGGGACCCCTCAGGGGGTCACGAGGTTATTACATGGGGGGTCGCGAGCTGCCAGCATCCACCCCAAACCCCGCTTCGCCTCCAGCATTTATAATGGTGTTAAATATATAAAAAAGTGTTTTTAATTTATAAGGGGGGTCGCATTCATAAGCTTGCTATGTAAAAGGGGTCACCAGTACAAAAGTTTGAGAACCACTGATAGCAGGAGTGTTGTAAACAAGACATGAGAAGTAATTAGTCAGCTCTACTCCGTGCTAATAAGGCCTCAACTGGAGTATTGTGTCCAGTTCTGGGCACCACATTTCAGGAAAGATGTGGACAAATTGGAGAAAGTCCAGAGACGAGCAACAAAAATGATTAAAGGTCTAGAAAACATGACTTATGAGGGCAGATTGGAAAAAATAGGGTTTATTTAGTATGGAGAACAGAAGAGGAGGGGAGACATGATAAAAGTTTTTAATGGAGATATCCAATCCAATCTCCTAGAGCTAGAAGGGACCTTGAAAGGTCATTGAGTCCAGCCCCCTGCCTTCACTAGCAGGACCAAGTACTGGTTTTGCCCCAGATCCCTAAGTGGCCCCCTCAAGGACTGAACTCCCAACCCTGGGTTTAGCAGGCCAATGCACAAACCACTGAGCTATCCCTCCCATCCCATGTTTTCAAGTACATAAAAGATTGTTACAAAGAGGAGGAAGAAAAATTGTTCTCGTTAACCGCTGAGGATAGAACAAGAAGCAATGGGCTTAAATTTCAACAAGTTCGGTTTAGGTTGGACATTGGGGAAAAAATTCCTATCAGGGTAATTGAGCACTGGAATAAATTGCTAGGGAGGTTGTGGCATCTCCATCATTTGAGATTTTTAAGAGGTTAGACAAACACCTGTCATAGATGGTCTAGATAATACTTAGTCCTGCTTTGAGTTCAGGGGACTGGACTAGAAGACCTCTCGAAGTCCCTTCCAATCCTATGATTCTATGAACAAGTTACTTACCTACTGATTCCACGATGTTTGGCAGGGACATCCAACCCCAGTTCTTTCTTCCAGTTCCAACCTCCCTTTACCCCCCACAACTGCTAGAGTAAAAACTATCTTAATATTAATTCAGATTTAAAAATAAACTTGTTTTGTCCATAATCCTGCCTCTTTTTACATTTGCTTGACATGAACATTCCTGCAGTTGGCCCAGATGTCAGTTGCATGTGAGTATTTTTACAAATCAAGAGCCAGAGTCTCAGCTAGTGGAAATCTGCATAACTCCACAGACTTCCGTGAAGGTATTTCAACTTCAACCATCTGAGACTCTGACCTCAGATTTGAAATTTAAAAAAATCCTATTGCTCACTTGAGTGAAGAAAACGTAAATCAAGAGTAGCCAATTCAGTGTTGTCTTCCTTTCCTGGGGATAGGCTGAAACTTTAGTTCTGAGATATATTAATTGCCTTATTCATTTCAATGGTGGTTAAATATAAAATCTAAAGATGTTCGTTTCGGCTGGGATTTTCAAAAGAGTTAAGGGAATTAGGTGTTGAATTCCCATTGAAATTCAAGGGAAGTTAAGCATTTAACTCCCTATAGGTCTCTTGAAAAGCCCAGCCTTAAGTGTCAATGTTAACTATTTCACTGCTGATCATTTTTATGAGAAAGTCCAGCTAATGTATTTACCTCACAATACCAAACCCCCTCCTCCCTCATGCCAGAAACTTCGGTTCCCCACCCAGCTGCCAAAGCCACCACCTTCCCCATAAACAACTTCTGCAGAGCAATTATGCATTGTGAATTCAAAAATGCATGGAAACTTAAAAACTGCAAATGGGAGCACAGTATAAAATAAATTGAATTTAATATAAAAATAAATAATGCACAGGCTACTGTCCTGGTTGTATTCTGTATTTTCATATTTAATTCAATGAGTTTTATATTTTACAGAAAATGAAAAGAACTTGCCGCAGATTCCAAGGACCCTTGTGCCAGAATTTAAATCCCATTTGGCAGAGGGCTTGCTCGTATTTATTTGGTCTGTGTTTAACTTTTATGTTATCTGAAGAGACAGCTCTCTTCTTTTGACATACTGCCACAGTTGCAGTAAGCAGAGGCATGAGACCTGGATTCCCCTTGCTATAAAAGAGAAGGGCTCATGGGGCTCAGGCTTTGGGGCTGTTTCGTTGATGTGTAAACTTATGGTCTTGGACTGGAGTTCTAGGACCCTGAAGGGTGGGAAGGTCCCAGAGCTCAGGCTACAGTCTGAGCCTGTAAGTCTGCTACACAGCAATGAAACAGCCTGAGCCCCACGAGCCCGAGTCAGCTGGCACAGGCCAGCCATGGGTTTTTCTTTGCCTAAGGGGCACATATTACAATTCTGTCATGAGTTTAAGGACATGAGTTTAATCTTTAGGGTGCCTAGAGATTTCATATAGGCAGTCTTTATTTCTTAAAACTATAGGACAAAACGAGCAAATAAAACAGTAAATAAATTATGAGTTTGTTCATGTTATGCTATTCACATGCAAATTGAACCTCCAGAGTACTACACACACAGATTATATATATATATATAGAGAGAGAGAGAGAGAGAGAGAGAGATAGGAAATACTTTCAGTCAAATATTTCGATAAGTAGAAAGGAGAATATGTAAGGAAATGCCTGCCTGATCTAAAGTTAAATTAGTGTGTGTTGTATTGACAGCTGCTTAATACTTGATTTATTTGACCTATTTTCTCTCATACAAACGTGTTTCTGTTGTTGACTAGAACTCCAGTTACAAGCTGAGCCAAACTCCAGAACTGAATTATTGCAGTGTTTATTATTATTATCAAAACGCTATTCCCAAATTTCAATTTGGAAACTAAACAATTTGTTTCTTCATTTGGATATTCATATCTGCAAGTAGGAGCTTTAATAGTTTTTATACAACTAAATGTCAATTTGAGTGCCCTAATTTAGGCAATCTAATTTGAAAACTGGGATCCATGTTTCTGTTTATGCTGCATTTTGAGTTAATTACTTGTATGTTGTAGGTGCTGTTTTTGAATAGTCTTTTGAACACATTCTCTCTCATCTCAACACATAAGATTTGTATGCTTGTATGTTAAGATAAGAATGACCTTCTAATTTTACTTAGTATCCTTCCTAAGTTCAGTTACTTTTTGTGTGTGGATTTCAAAATGTAATTCTAAAAAACCAATACATTTCAGAATAATACTTGAAGAGCTATTGAAGAGACCACTTATATCTACTGTTTAATCCATTTTTTTAAATTTTAAAAGTTTAAAAGACTTATTACATGTACTTTGAATTTCTTTTCAGGATGAATTGGTGTCCAAATCTAGAACACGCTATTATGTGAACTCTTTACAACACAGAATTAAAAATCGGCTGTGGCAAACACTGCTAGTTATTTTTCCAAAACTTGATCAGGTATTACCTAATTGCTTTTATTTTTAATGGAATACTATGTAATTTTATGTAATTTTTGTTAAGCAAAATTGAATATATTAAATGGAGTAGGCAATTTCATAAATATTTGATCTATATTTGCACTTGGCATCCAAAAGTCCAGTGTAATATAAACTTCATTTCTGTAACATGAACTCTCATGTAAGATAGATTTTCTAGAGAGACAAAATTAGTTGTAACACTTATGTACATTACAACAGATTTGATTGTTAATTTATTTACATGAAGGCTGACTAATACAGTTATCTGTATGTGCTGCCTTAATGCTGGATCCTGCAAATGGACTTCAGTAGGTCTGGGATGTGAACAGGTTGGATTCATTTGCAAGATTTAGTCCTTAAATTCTGTATAGCCAACACCTAGATACTGTAGTGATTTGTGCCCTTAAATATCATGGACAGATGCTGATTTTAGTTTTCATTTAATAAAAATACTACTATTTAAAATATTCAGAATGTTTAGGATTTACTTTTCTAAACCTCTGGTGCTTGTTTGAATTTCATTTATTTTTCTTCCTAATGGAATATTTTGTACTGTTTGGATAATCTGTCATAATGTACATAAAAACACATGGAAAGAATTGAAAGAAGCCATTGAAAGAATTGTATAGGTGCTACATTCATTCTTTAGAACAGTTAGTGATGACCTAAATTCTGGCACAGCAATATAATTTTTAATTATGTAAAAGTTCAAAAGATACTCGCTCTTTATTCCCACTTCATATGAATTGGTTATATAAAAGAGTTGTTTTGAAAATAAGGTATTTTGTTAATACTGTTATAATTTAAAAAAAACAAAAACATAGCACTTCCTTGCTACCTCTTAATGAAAAATAAAGGACCACCTTCTGCTGTGTGTTGAGGTTAACATATTTGGCAAGATAGGGCAGAGGAGACTAAAGCAGCAGTTCTGCAGCATATTTCTTTTTGGCCCCAGATATTTCAGTATCTCCCTACAGAGTAGAGTTTTTCCCACATTGGTGAACATGTAGCATATAGATATTAAATGTATCTATTAAATATTGTTGCTTTGATTGTTCTAAGGTGTTTCAAACAAGATTTGAAGAACAAATGACTGTAAAGTTTTTGGTTTTTGTAGTTTAGCAAGATTTTGAAATTTATTGATGAAACTTTAGATGACTAATCAATGGGGGTGGTTAATTTTATTTTGCTTAGAATTTTTTGACTGGGACTCTTGACAAGATATTTCAGGCTGGATTTGGTAACAATCAAGCATCCATAAAATACTTAATAGAATGGATTATCATCTTGATTCTGCACAGATACCCCCAGTGTCTTGAAAAATTTTGGAATTGTTTCTGCTATGTAAGTAAGAACCTTGACATTCATTCTGTGTCTAATTTGAACAAATGTAAGATGTCTTCTCACATACATGGGATCTAATGCAATATTTCTTGTACATCCATAATTTTTCTTAAAGTCAGTAAGTGTTTTGAGTGCTTAAAGAACACAAGATCAAACCCACAGAATCTGATTCTGTGTGGCACCCTGATATGATACTTTGGTGTGACAGGGGGCTGTAACCCGCATGGATGCCTCCAGCTTGGAAATCCCCATGCTCGCTGTGGTTCCCCAGGAAGACTGGTATTGGTGTAAGAGCCCAGTAACATCCCTCCTGGCAGCCAACAACATAGGGGCTTTCAGGAGTATGACGGGACATGGGATGGCTCCACAAAGTCATTGAAGGCACTGTAAATTAAAACAGCCATAGGAACTCCTCTGTCTTACTGTGGGAGCCATGCCAGCCTTTGGACCAGCCTCAAATCTTGGAAGTACAAAGGTGTTAAAAAGTCAAATTTGTTTCCCCATCTAAGTTGTGTCTTCTGCGAAGTGCAGCACAGAATCTGGTTTCTAGTGTGCTTGTGTCATATAAGTAATATTCCCATTTATAAATTATAGCTTTTAATGTGGCCGTTTTGCTCAGCATCATGTTACCCAGTTATGAGTGTTGGAGACAAATTTTGAATATTGTTCACTTTTGTCTTTCAAGATATTTTGCATTTTCATATGTTGCTAAAAAAAAGTTCTTAAAATTCACCATCTTGAGGGGAGGAAAAACCTTCCAAAGTCATTAAAGCAGTTAACAAACAAAATGTACAAATAAAGTAAATAACAAAGAGTCTGGTGGCACCTTAAAGACTAACAGATTTATTTGGGCATAAGCTTTCGTGAGTAAAAACCTCACTTCTTCGGATGCATAGAGTGAAAGCTACAGATGCAGGCATTATATACTGACACATGGAGAGCAGGGAGTTACTTCACAAGTGG
>NC_048300.1:74873034-74917764 GCF_013100865.1 Trachemys scripta elegans
AACAAAAAAACTTCAGAAACAGACTTCAAAGAGAAACAGCAGAACTAAAATTCATTTGCAAATTTAACACCATTAATCTGGGCTTGAATAGGGACTGGGAGTGGCTGGCTCATTACAGAAGCAGCTTTTCCTCTCCTAGAATTGACACCTCCTCATCTATTATTGGGAGTGGACTACATCCACCCTGATTGAATTGGCCCTGTCAACACTGGTTCTCCACTTGCGAAGTAACTCCCTGCTCTCCATGTGTCAGTATATAATGCCTGCATCTGTAACTTTCACTCTATGCATCTGAAGCAGTGAGGTTTTTTATCCACGAAAGCTTATGACCAAATAAATCTGTTAGTCTTTAAGATGCCACCAGACTCCTTGTTGTTTTAGCTAGTTCAGTTCCGATCAGTTTTTTATCACACTTTTGCTTTTTTTTTTGCACAGGGACAAATTGTCACGATAATTTTTTATCTAGACTTAACTGAGAATGCAGCTTATTTCATATACACCATAGTATAGTTAGTATTGGTTAAAATATTTTACAAAAACGAACACAATATGAATAACTAAAACCATACTCTTGTACAAAATTACTTAATTTTTTAAACAAGTGTTGCTAATGAAAACATGTTTTTCCAGTAGAATGGTCATTGTGGTTACAAAGACTGCAGCTATAATTGGAGTCTATAGAACACTTTGTGAAATACAAAAAGGTACAGCAATAACATTTTTCCATTTATTACATTGTGTTCACTTCAGGGTGAAGAAAAGCTTAAAACTAGCATCTGTACATTTTTATCTGTGTTGTCTCACTTTGACATTATTCTTGAAAATACCTCTGAGAAGGTAAGTTCAAATTACAGAAAACCAGAACAAACATTTAAAGGAATGCTCACAATTGTATTATATAGGGATTTTAAAAATGGGTTGTAATAGTTTCTTGGAATCTTGGAAATGTTTATTTCCCTAGTAATTTTGTCAGTCTCTCTCAAGTTGTCAAATGTTAACTTTTCCTGTGCTCATTGTAACTGTGTCAGTTTACCACTAGTTTAGATGACTTCTGGAGTCTTTTGTACAGGATAAAAGTCCAAATGCACATAGAGACCAACCCTGCAAACTATTACTCATATAAGTAATCCTGCTGTCTTCAGTGCCTTTTGTATAAGTTGTCAGGATCAAGTTAATCAGTGATAGACTATCAAAGTTAAATAAAGCTCTTCCCTTATTGTCCAAAATGTTAAATTAAAGGCGGAAATCAGAGAAAAACAAAATCAACCCTGAAGATGTGGTTGTGAACGTTTTTTTTAATGTGTGTGTTTAGTGTGCTTTTAATATCTGATTGTGCCTGTTCAGTTTTAGGTTTTAATGTTTTAGATAGCATTGTGTGATGTTCAATTAAATTTCTGAGCCTAACAGCTATTTGCCCTACCCCATCCTTTTGTGTTTCTTATGGAGCAGAAACCCACACACACTGCTGCCTTCTGTCCTCTTCTCTGTTTTGGACCACATATAAAAAGGAATTGTGCTTATTAAAGGATTATTGTCAACTTCAAAATCACACCTGTGTCTGAAAAACATTTACCTAATATTATTACAGTTGGCGTTTCAGATTACTAAGCTGAAACTGGTTGAAGGAAAAACATTTTTTTTTTTTTTTCCCCCCCAGTTTGGTCATTTTGTGTATAGTCAGTTTTACTGACAACTTCCCCTCTTCCCTCCCCCCCCCCCCCCCCCAAAAAAAAAAAATATGTTGGTTTCCTCTACAGTTTGTGTGAGAGCATTCACACAGCAAGAGGGGGGAGAGAGACATTTTTTTAAAAAATAGGAAAAGGTGATTTTTAAAACCACAATGGGAGGAAAATTTAGGGAAGGGATATAGTACTTGAGACTGTTTTTAACTTATTTTTTGAAACTGATTAGATTTCAAGTTGACATTGTCCATTTAACTAATTGCTTGATGCAGACCTCCAGGAGAAGATGGCAGGCTTCTCCCATGCTGCCTCTCATACTTGTGAGGAGTTCCCCATAATCACCCACAAAGCAACCTCATTGTCTTCCTTCAAAACTCTCCTTTCCTGTGATGTCTACAAGAAATGTGGCAATGGTTAGGCCAGTGGTATGCTGAAATCAGAGCCTATCATGCTGATCAATATTGTCTCATTATTTCCTGGTACTTCCAGTCTAGCTGAATGTATTCATCTTTTGTCTTATGCTTAGGTTGCACATTCTTTCGAGCTGGGACTATCTTTTTTGTTCTGTGTTAGTAAGCATCTAGCACAATGGGCTCCTGGCCCATGACTAGGGCTTCTGGGTACCATGGTAATACAAATAGTAAATAATATTTTGGTGTGTTTACAAATGAAAGCCAACATGAAGTTTAAACATTTATAGATAAAAGTTGTATTTGTTTTTTAATAAGCTAAACAGGAGCAAGGCACTTTCATTCTGGAATAAGTGTCCACAAATGTAGTTATTCAGAAATGAATTAACTCCATGTACAGACAAGCTTTGGTTCTGAAAGATGTGAACTGTTCCATTCATGTGAATGGGTTGTCAAGTCTGAAACTTAAAGCTTGCAATTTAAATGAAACTGTTAGGTATTTCAGTGCTGACCATTTTAGCAGAACACTAGCTAATGTTCTTATCTCACAATCCCAAACTATTTCCTATGCTCTCCAGGGGCAAAATGCTGTGATGAGTCAAAAATGTAAACTAAAGAATATTTTTCCTTCTCTAGAAACCAATTTTGAAGAAAGCCCTTCTTGTTGTTCTACAGTGGTGTTTCAACCACAATTTCAGTGTTCGACTTTATGCATTAGTAGCCCTCAAGAAAATCTGGGGCATGTGCAAAGCATTGTGTGTGGAAGAATTTGAAGCTTTGACACCAGTTATTGAATCGAGTCTTCATCAAGTGGAAAACATGCATGGTGCAGGGTTAGTGAAATTCTTCTGATTTAGAATGCAGCTCTTCCATCTATCTTTGCTGGAATCATTTGTAGTGTCTGAGGACCTTCTTAAACCACTTGTCTAATCTTGTCAAGTAGCACTAGATAAACTTTGTGATTTTCATGTGTTTCATCTATTTAAGTAGAACACTTAGAAATGGAATTTAAAGATGTCATCAGCAGATAAAATGAAATTATAGAAAACTTCCTTCCTTCTCTGTGCTTCAGAATTAAAAGGTTTCATTTAATTTGAATCCTCAGTAGAAAGTTCTGCATTCATCCGATAACTATTGTGCCTGTCTGAGAATGTGAGCAGACTGTTATTCAGACTATCGGCAGTGTAATGGAAATGAGCTTTAGTGGCTTGGGGAATAGGGCTCATAACTTTTTGTAGTCTGTCCTGAATTTTCTCATCTTGCCTCCCAGATTGAAAAACAAAGCTTATTAGGTAATAAATTACAGTAAATGTTTATTTGTTCTGTGCATTGTGAATTGGGGCTAGTTTGTCAATATAACATGTTTACAAATACAGGTGTTTAAACATTTAATCTAACACATGGGTCGGCAACGTTTGGCACGCGGCTCGCCAGGGTAAGCACCCTGGCGGGCCGGGCCAGTTTATTTACCTGCTGATGCGCCAGGTTCAGCCGATCACGGCCCCCACTCGCCGCGGTTTGCCGTCCCGGGCCAATGGGGGTGGCAGGAAGCCGCGGCCAGCACATCCCTTGCCCGCGCCGCTTCTCACCACCCCCATTGGCCCGGGACAGCGAACCGGGGCGAGTGAGGGCCACGATCGGCCGAAACTGCTGCATCAGCAGGTAAATAAACTGGCCCGGCCTGCCAGGGTGCTTGCCCTGGCGAGCCGCGTGCCAAACGTTGCCGACCCCTGATCTAACAGATTGATTCCCAAAAGATTTGCATTTCTTGGCTATATATAAAGAAATGCCAGTACTTGTGTGTCCCCTGCATGTGGAGTTACAGTAGAACCCCTATTTTATGAATTAATTGTAGATTGATGAGTTTGTAAAATTCAAAAGTTCCTAACATTGAACATCTCAAAATTACAGTACGTATGGTGTATAAATTGCAGGATGGTGTACTGCATAGCCGCCTTCTTGTCGATCAAACCACTGCAAAGTGATTTTCAGTGCATTGAAGGCATTGGAATGTGAGTGGATGTTGACTTATTTTTCATCAACATTTCTCTCATTATGTGACCTTTTGTTTTTTTCTATGGAGGAAAAATGGTTCGTATAAATGGCCATTCATAAGATTGGTGTTCAGAAAATCGAGGTTCACCTGTACTTGGCTTAAAGGATCATTCACATAGGAGATCCATGTTCAAAGAGTAATGTTTAGTGAGCACTACAAATTCCTTCCTGGGTGTAGGATCACATCACAAAACCTACAGCGAACATGTTGACATGTTACTGTAGTAGGGTCGCGCCGGGGCTCTACTCTCCGAGACGGAGGGGTGCTACACCGGCTCACTATAGCGCAGACAGTTAAAGCTCAGGTCCCTTTACGCAGGGGCTGGGCGCTAATCAGCGGCTTAAGCAGGCCCGGGCCCTGGGTCAGGGCGCGGCACAAACAGTCCCAGCCCAGGCCCTTGGATACAGGGGCTGAGCAAACAAGCAGTTAAGGAGCCCAGGCCCTAGGTCAGAGCGGGACACAAACAGTCACAGCTCAGGCCCTCTGGCGCAGGGGCTGAGCAGGCAAGCAGTTGGGGTAAGCCCAGGGTTCTACACCTGAGCGTCGGGTGAGGAGGAAGCCTGCCACCCGTGAGTGGGGTGGCAGGGGGGAACGCAGGCCCACCCACTCCACTGCGTTCCAGCCCGGGGCCCTAGTAGCGGTTACTGCCACTGCTGGTCATTGGGGTATCCTGACTGAAACACACTGACATTGGCTCACCGGCCTCTGCAGCCTGACCGGGGTCGGCTACCCCCGGGCTACTTCCGTTTTCCCCCTCGGGGCCTACCTCGCTGGCAATGCTGGGTTCGGGCCAGTCCAGCAGCATCTGCTCCTCTGGTGCGGGGCTTGGAGGCCAGTCTGGCAGCTCTCCCCCAGGGTAGCTGGCACGGGGCAGGCTTGGCTCCTCCTCGGGGTAGCTGGCGAGAGGTAGGCTCGGGGAGGTAGCAGGCAGCCTGCGGCTGTCTCCCAAGCGGGAGCTCGGCCCGGGACGTCTGCTCTCTCTGGCGGTCTGGGCCTCACTGAGCTCTGCTGGCGGGCTTTTATACTTCCGGGTCGGGGCCGTGACCTCGGAGGGGCGGGCCCCGGACCCGGTGCCTCCGCCCACGCTGGGGTTGGAGGAAGTTCGGCCCTATCGGAGACGGAGGGGTGCCACACCGGCTCACTACAGTTACTAATACTGCTTCTGTTCATTTATCTCTCTATTCCACATCTAATCAAATGTGTGCAGACTTGGGTCTTTTTATCTGCCAAGACTTGAGGAAAAAAAAAAGATATACTGGCACTAGAAAAGGTTCAGAGAAGGGCAACTAAAATGATTAGGGGTTTAGAACGGGTCCCATATGAGGAGAAATTAAAGAGACTAGGACTTTTCAGCTTGGAAAAGAGGAGACTAAGGAGGGAGATGATAGAGGTATATAAAATCATGAGTGATGTGGAGAAAGTAGATAAGGAAAAATTATTTACTTATTCCCATAATACAAGAACTAGGGATCACCAAATGAAATTAATGGGCAGCAGGTTTAAAACAAATAAAAGGAAGTTCTTCTTCACACAGCGCACAGTCAACTTGTGGAACTCCTTACCTGAGGAGGTTGTGAAGGCTAGGACTATAACAGCGTTTAAAAGAGAACTGGATAAATTCATGGAGGTTAAGTCCATTAATGGCTATTAGCCAGGATGGGTAAGGAATGGTATCCCTAGCCTCTGTTTGTCAGAGGGTGGAGATGAATGGCAGGAGAGAGATCACTTGATCATTACCTGTTAGGTTCACTCCCTCTGGGGCACCTGGCATTGGCCGCTGTCGGTAGACAGGATACTGGGCTAGATGGACCTTTGGGCTGACCCAGTACAACTGTTCTTATGTTCTTAAATTAGGATCCTCCTGCAAATATTTGTGGTATCACTGAAACCCAAAGAAATAAAATGTTGAATGCAACTCCCTGCACTGTTTTAGGTGTTCGTAATTTCACTAACCATGGCAAGAGAAAGAGAAGGTTGAAATAATAGAGAAATTATCTGCTATTTTTGCAGTGTATTTATTTGTAATTAGATCGACATGAACACTCCTCCTATTACTGGTTTGGGGTCTTAAGCAGTTTAGTTTGTTTAATTTTTCATTCATCTCTATTGTCACCATTCATAAGTCCTCTTATTCTGAGTTCCTGGGAGAACTTTTGTTCCCCTTCTCTAAGAGAGGGTATGATACCTTTCCCTATCAAACATACTTATCTTAGTTACCATAATTCATATAAATATGTTCCTTCCCAGTTCCTGGAAACACAAAGTGAATTTATTTCCAGTTCATTGTATTCATAAATGAGTCTCATAAATATGAGTGGTTAATATATATTTAAAATAGTCTCTTTTCTATTAACACAATATATAATATATGCATTTAGACTGGACTTCTTTACTGTCAGACTGTAATAAGTCAACATGTAGAATTTTGGCATATATCTTACTGTATTTTTGCAATGCATAGGAATGCTAGAAAGAATTGGCAACGAATCCAGGATCATTTCTTTTTTGCAACATTTCATCCCCTGAAGGATTACAGTCTAGAGGCAAGTACAAAATACTGTATATAATAGTCAATGATTTTTCACTGCTTTGCTGCTGTATTTGTAATTTGGACATTGTTCTACTGCATGATGAGTAATGATCAGTTGTAACTGATTTTTGGATTTCATGAAAAATAACTTCATAACGTTTTAGTGCATCTTAGACTAAAACAAATATATTTGGACTCAAATTATTTTTTAAATTATTTTTTTATAGCCATCATGGCTAGAAAACTAAATCAATGACATAGAAAACCCAAGAATGTAGGAGTGTATTATAATTGTTGTTGGTTAATCTGGAGGAAGCAGACAAGTGAACTCCTTTCTAGTCATATTTGTATTTGTTGCTTGATCAATTGTTTGCAGTAGCTCAGTTGCAGCCAATAAGACACACATGGGCCGCCACAACGTTTTTTTTATATGACCCACCTTCAGAATTTTATCCCGCTCACTCTTGCACTTGTTCTATGATGTGCTGTTAAACTGCTTTTTGGAGTGGCTTAGCTAAAAGTACTCACTTTCTGTCAGTTAAAGACAAAGATGCATTTAAGTCAGACTCATCAGTTCCTCCTTCAGCTCAGCTTCATCACTGTGGCTCAGAATAACTCAAAGCTGAGTGATTAACAAAAGGGGAAGAGAAAATAAGGCAAAATAAAGGTGAAGATGAAAAACAGGAGTAGGGTGTCTAAAGCAGAAAAGAGGCAAGAATGAGGAAGAATGCACAGCTATCTTGACAAAAACAGAACATCCTCTCAGAAATTTGAAATTTGCTTGCTGTTGATTGAGGGAAAACTACCTGTTTTCAGATGTATTACATAAGAGTATGAATTTGGAGTGTCTTCTATACTTGAGCATCTCAGTTAATAAAATAATAGTTTACATAGTCAATCCATCCATGCTATTGGTGATCAATTAGTTTTCTAAATATCTTAATATTTTTTTGTTATGGCTCAATACATTTCTATGCAATCCTAGCTAGAGTGATTTAATCTGTTGCTCTAAAACAGTAACAGGAAGTCAGTGAATGAATTACATTTCTTGCTTCTTTAGAGTCCAAATTGTATCTGCTCATTTCTTTCAGGGAGATTCACCTAAGATCATCGCCTTAGTTTTCCTGTAGACTAAATTTTCCCAAATTTCTCAAAAGAAAGGTGTGATGGGTTTGGGCCCTTTGGGGTATCACCTGATGTGCTGGGGTGCCACTGAGTCAGCCTGTTCTGCCAGCCTGGATCCCCTTTACCTGGCTTTGCTGGGCTAGGCTCACAAGCCTTTTCCAGTCAAGCACACAGGAAGCGCCACACCCAGCTGCACAGAGAGGCAGAAGTCCACTCTGGAAAGATTCAGCCTTAGGTGCTTGCCCCAACACCCTGGTGCCCACTCCCTTTAAGGGGTACAAACCCAAAGGTTTTATGAAATTCGCCCCCTCCCTCAATGTGGAGGGAGTTATGCACAATTTCTTGCCCCCCTGCCCCCGTTAGAAATTACATAAACTGGGTTATACTATAAACAAGAAATAACTTTATTAACTACAAAAGGTGAATTTTAAGTGAATATATGTGATAACAGACAGAACAAAGCAGATTACTGACCAAATAAAGCAAAATATGCAAGCTAAGCTTAATATACTTAAGAAACAGGTCACAAAATGTAAATTCTCACCCTAAATGTTATTTTAGGCAGGCTGCAAAGTTTCTGTGATTCAGAATTCCAGTTATATTCCTTTTCAGACTGGACCCGTCTCAATCTGGACTCATTTTCCCCCCCCACCCCCTTTCAGGTGGCTTTCGCAGTCTTTCTTCTTGGGCAGACAGGCCATGGAGTGGAGGTGTCCGCTTGCCTTCCTCCCCGCCCTTAAATAGGATTTACATAAGGCGGGAATCCTTTGTTTCCCAAACTTGACCCCCCTTCCCTTCCAGTGGAAAGTTACAAGAAGTCCCAGGCAATGTTTAGTATCAGGTGACAAGACCACCTGACTCTGTAGTATCACAGCATCCATGAGTCAGTGGCAGTATGGAGCGTCTGCAGGAAGGCCAAGCCTTTTCACAGTCCATTGTCCTGGCTGATGGGTCATCAGCCCTGTCTGGCATTTCCATTGTTGTACCTGAAGTGTTAGCAGTGGGTGTCACCCAAAGTAGCATAGTTGAAATACAGATACATAGTTAATATTTCTAACTTCAGATACAGAAATGATACAGGCATACAAACTGGATAATTACATTCAATAAATTATAACCTTTCCAATGATATCTTACAAGCGCCATCTTGTATAAAGTACATTTCAGTTATGTCATATTCATATCATAAGCATATTTTCATAAAGAATGAGTGAAACATCACAAAAGGATTGTTTTTCTTTTCAGACTTACACATTTTTTAGTTCCAAACTATTGTGAAGTTTAGTGACTGTACCAACATATGAGGGTGGCATAACATTCCACTGATTAAATAAAACTAACCATTGAAATTGAAAGAAGGTCTGGATTTTCAATTTGTGGTTTTCTATTTTTTCCTGATTTCCCCTCCCCTTTCCACCCCCATGTTTTGTATTTAGGTTAATTGTGGTTTATTTTTAGGAGTTAACATCTTTTATTGTTTTTTTTTTAATTTTGTTGAAATATAGGGATTAAAAAATTATTGCCCTTCAAAACTCTATGTTCTGAGGTATAAGCTTCCAGTGTGTGTCTGAGTTCCTTTGCTGCTAGCCCCTTAAACAAGCAATTTTTAACATTAGAAAAGTTGTACATTTGAGGCATTTTCCAGCATAATATTTGTAAAGACCTTTTCTTAGATTGTTGCTTTGGTAGGATTTTATGGGTTTTATCTTTAAAACTGGAAAATGTCCATAATGTTAAATATATGTTACTGTATTGCACCAGGTGATGAGTATTCAGAGATGTATTGATCAGTAAGTTATAGCTTATGATAGATAAAATATTTGTAATATAAAATAATGCTGAAGTTAGTTTAGTATCTCTTTGAAGTTTATTTTTTTCGGAGATTATCCTAAAAGTTCTGTGTTACATTGCAGACAATATTTTACACCCTTCCACGCCTTTCAGAACTTGTTGAAGATGAATGGATCCCACTCTGTAAATTTACCAGATATACTGACATTTCTTTGCCTGCAGCATTTCATTGGTTGCATTCTCGAACTGAACTTCTTAATCTAAAACCAAGTGACTGGTCTCAGCAAGATATGGGTAAAATATAAATTCATATATGTTTTGATCTAAGATTAATTATTTGGGTTTGGTAGTAGCAATATATTTGGTCAGTACTTGCTCTGCTAAACATAATTGTTAAAAAACCTGCAGTAGAGCATATAATTATGCTGTGCTATTAGCATCATGTATAGAGATTGATGATCGTATGTGACCCTTATTGTTTCAGAAAGGTATATCTTTGATGTCCTAGTAAACAGGGGTTCCCAAACTGTTTCATTATCATGTCAGTATTTTCCACATCTAAATAATTAAACCTAACACTTTTTTTCTTAGGTTCAGATTTAGTTGAAATGGATAACCAAACAGAATGGACAGATGTTCAGAAAAAGATCATCCCTTGGAAAAACAGTAGTCCTGATTTAGACCTGGAACTGGTATTTCAGGACCGGGCAGCTAAACTTGGTAAATCCAACAGTAGGTTGATTGTAGTGGCCTCACTTATTGATAAACCCACCAATTTAGGAGGTAAGGTTCAATGCATATTTTTAATACTTTATTTGAGCAGGGTGTATTGACTTTTTGTGATAGCTGATTTTATTCATGATTTAAATCAGTAAGCAGGAAATATTGATTTAAATAATCAATTTAAAGTTTATTTGCATTTGTACTTTTTATTTATCTTCCTAAAGAAAGGTTGGTTCTTATTGGTTGGTATAATTTAGAACCTTTTTGTTGTTGTTGTTTTTGTTTGTTTGTTTGTTTGTTTTGCTAGCCAGGAAAATATACTGGATAGTCATTATTTAAGAAGTTATATAGCTCAACATATATTTATTCAGATTCTTAATCTTTACTTTTTGTTGTTGTTAGAATGGTGAAAAAATGACACATTTCTTATTGTTTAGATTAATTTTTTACTTGTGATTTGTATTAAACTGAATTTGGATTGGAAATTGGAATTAAATTTAAGAAAATTATTAAAACAGTGTTTTCAAATTGTTTTTATTAGTTAAATAAAACTATCCTGAATGTGCTGGATACATAAGAAATAAAAGTATGTTTAGCAAAACATGTTTTGCCTTTAAAACCAACTGATTTATTAAACAAAGTAAATATTATCTGTAATTAGTGAATTGAACTGATGGTTTCTGGCCTTCATGTCATTCAGGAGTTTAGAAGTCGTAATCACATCCTTTCACATCTAGTTTTTATTCATAGATTGGAAGAGGAAAATAAGCTTTCCTGCTTTTTCAATTCTCAGGCCATTTCTCAACTTTGAATGAACTAGGCATTGAACTGAACTAGTTGAATAAATTGAATGAAGAAAATATTCTCTCTGCATCTGCAAAAGGAACTACTGCTATCGAAAACTGATTTAGCACTTCGACAAAGTTTAGTTCCAGGTGCTTAGCCTTAGTCTACCACCAGTTCAGGAGTTTGACTTTCTTTAAAATTTTGACAGCAAACACGGAGTACTTGAATATTATTTTTTGTATTTAATTTAGATGATTTTAGTAGATTATACTAAGTTTTGGCCTTTACATAGGTTGTCATAATTTCAAATGTAATTTGTTTAAATAAATATCTCTCTTTTGAAAATGATTTAAATTTTAAAAAAATCTGATTTAAATTTTTTTAAAAATCATACGCGGGGGAACCCTCCTCAGTTCCTTCTCAACTGCCTCTGGTTAATGACAGAGCTATAGTTGTCCATCCGCAGATCATTAACTCTTTTAGAATTGCCAATTTTTAGCTTCCATTGAAGCCCTTTTTCTTTCTTTACTTCGTTTAGATTTTATTTTGGCCGTCGCCTTAAAAAAAGAAAGGAAAAAAAAAGGACTTTGTCTTCTGCCAACCCCTTCTCGGGGGGCTGTGGGGGCGGGTGGGGAGACGACCCCCCCCTAGACAAAGGTATGCCCTGCATCCCAGGCTTCAAAAAGTGCCTCAATTGCAAGGAGTCTATCCTGGTGACTGATGGACACTCGCAGTGTGTTCATTGCCTGGGAGAGAACTACATTCCACAGAATTGTGGTTTGTATCAGCAACTGAAGCCCAGATCCAGTACCAATGGCACCAAAGTTGTGTCAATCTGGTACCCAGGGCATGCACAATATTGTACCGATGGAGCAAGTCGAGTTGCTCCATCCAGTGACCCAATGGTCCCCGGCAAGAAAGCACTGGTACCACAGGGGCATGAAAAATATAGAAGATCCGACCTGGGGAAGGCTCCGTCAGTACAGACGTCAACATCAGTACCGCCTGTGGTACGCCTGGCACCAACAGACCTTGCAATCAGGTCCACATCTCTGACCCCATCTATACAAGCCTCTTGGCACCGACAACCACTGCGGGGACCGATGCCCTCTGCACCGCCAGACTTCCAGTGCGCAACGGATCTTTTGGTGTCTGATGCACCGGACTCGCCTCTGCTCATTACCGGGGACCCAGTACCGAGTTCACCGAGAGCCCTTGACCATCCTTGACTTACCATGCATCACCCTTTTCATTGTTGCACTCAGAAAGTGAGCAAGAGGACATGGTTTCCCATCACTCTTCTCACCTGCCGTATGGGACCCAGTTTCACTATGGACCTCAGGCGTATCATCCCCCGGTCCACAGCCTTCCTGGTTTGGTCAGCTGTGCACCAACCACCAGCGCCTTCCCATCACAGTGGCCATACTGTAATCCTTAGCAGGTTCAAAGACAACAGGTCTCCCTTACCTCTAGTGCAGTGGTTCTCAAGCTGGGGGTTGGGACCCCTCAGAGGGTCGCAAGGTTATTACATGGGGGGTCGTGAGCTGTTAGCCTTCACCCTAAACCCCGCTTTGCCTCCAGCATTTATAATGTTAAATGTATAAAAAAGTGTTTTTAGTTTATAAGGGGGCGGTCGCACTCAGTGGCTTGCTATGTGAAAGGGGTCACCAGTACAAAAGTTTGAGAACCACTGCTCTAGTGTGACCTACCAGCAACCGAGGAAACACCATTGAGCTGCAGCCTGGAGGGCTTCTGAAGCTCCTGAATAGGCAAGGGAGGAACTGAAGGCTGAAGTTGAGGAGAAAGTTAGTCCTCAAGCACACTTCTCATCATCACCGCCAAACCATCTACGGCAGATGATTTCAAACTGTTCCAGGACTTGGCACAGAGGATGGCAGAAACATTGCAAATACCTTTGGAAGAGGTGAGCGAGTCGCACTACAAGCTGGTGGACATTTTACATTCCTCCACCTCCTCTGGAGTGGCCCTCCCTATTAATGAGGCACTACTGAACCCCACCAAGGTCATATGGCAGGCCCCTGCGTCTGTTCCACCAACATGCAAGCCCGCTGACAAGAAATATTATGTGCCAGCAAAAGAGACAGAGTTTCTCTTCTCCCATCCACCTCCCAATTTGATCATTGTGGATGCTGTTAATTCTAAGGGCTGCCAACACTAGTTTAAATCCACCCCTTTCAGACCAGGACTGAAAGCATCTGGACCTTTTTGACAGGAAAGCATACTCCTCAGCCATGCTCCAGTTCCGTGTTGCAAACTATCAAGTCTTATTGGCAAAATATGACTATCAGAACTATGCAAAACTCAGTTCTTTTATTGAGCAGCTCCACAATTCTCATAAGGAGCAATTTAAAGTCATAGTCAACGAAGGCCAACTGGTGGCTAAGACATCTCTCGAGTCTGCACTTGATGCATCTGACACAATGGCATGTTCATTCTCTATTGCCATTGTGATGACATGGGTCTCATGGCTTCATCTGTCTGGCTTCCCAAAGGAGGTCGAATGGACTGTGGAGGACCATCCTTTTAAAGGGACAAAGCTATTAGCCGAGAAGACCAACGCCTCCCTCCACAATTTAAAAGATTCCAGGACCACTCTTCATCCCTCAGGATTTATACACCTGGGTACAAAAAAAATTATAGTCCTCCGCCACGAATCAAGCCCCACTCATCACAATATTCATCTCAATATTCAGCACAGAGATCATATGAACTCCAGATGAAGAAGCCCAGGTTACCCAGATCGAAGATGTCAGGATCACAGCCCACTTCCTCTCAACCCTCCACCTCAAAGCAACAATTTTAACGATTGGTCTAAGTGTCCGTAGAACATTCTCCTTATTGTTATCTCATGCTGGAAAACCCCACCCATTCCTTCAGAGACCATCTCACCCCATTCCGCAGCACCTGGGAACGGATAATCTCCGACAAATGGATGCTGGAGATCAACCGTGATGGATACTCCATCCATTTCACCTCCCTTCCCCCTAGCAAACACCCTTCCCTGTCCTTCTGCAGAACTCTTCTCACAAGAGCCTGCTATGTCAAGAGATAAACCTTAGCGTAGGAGCCAGAGAGCCAGTGCCCACAGTTCTAAGAGGCAGAGGCTTCTACTCTCATTACTTCCAGTTACTGAAGAAAAAAGAGGGTTGGAGACCCATACTGGAACTCGGAGCGCTCATAGACCTGCCTTTTCTACAATTATTATTAATAATTCTACCATTTCCACCTAGTAATGAACCAATACCATTGAGAAGATTCTGTTTATTCCTAGTATAGTTACACAACTCATTGTTCTTAACTCTGCTGGTCAGAGATTTCTCCTTGTGTCATTTGTGTGTATGTAACCCAAAACTCATACATATATGCTGACCCACTGCACTGTAAAATCATTGGAAGTAAATATTGCAGAATACTTTATAGAACATGGTGGTAAAGGTGGGATTGGTTTGTTTTTTAGTTATTTATTTCTAACCTACTGATAGGTTATAGAAGGGATTTTCCTTTTTCTGCTGACATTGTGAGAGTCATGATTTGGAACATACATGAAAAGCACTTGGAAATAACCCTGTTGACTAAAACTAGAGGGCTAGAGAAATAAATGTTTATATTGCTGGAGATTATTTGTTTTCAGATTGTCTTCTCTTTTTCATGTGCTTTAATACCTTAGTTTTGTTGTTTAAAGTATTCTTTATATTTTAAATCTTGTGCTTATTTGTAGGTTTGTGTCGTACAAGTGAAATATTTGGGGCATCTGCTTTAGTTGTTGGCAGTCTTCATTATATAAATGATAAGCAATTTCAACATCTCAGTGTTTCCGCGGAACAGTGGCTTCCTCTTGTCGAGGTCGGTGGAAAAAGTATTTTAGCTGCTTACTTAAAAGGAGCACTGTACATATAAATTCATTCAAACTGATGCCCTCTAAGTCAAGGGTCTCACTTTTTTCCCTCTCCTGAAAATTAACTGCTTTACCCATTTGGCATAAGTACCTGCTTCTGTTTTATGCTAGTATCAAGGTATTTTTGCATTAGCTTGCTGCTTTTGAAAACCCTTGTAGCAGTTTTTAAAAGGTTGGTTTGTTGATTGTTTTTTGTGTTAATGAAACTGATTGTATTAGTTGCCTCTTGTTTTATAACATACTCTGACTCTAGTATTTTACAGCTGATGGTTGTACGTTGAAATTTAAAATTCTTTTGTAAAACTTAAATGATTCATTTAAATGTTGTTATTCTCATCTTGTTTAGCCCATTTATTTGACGATGAGAATAATTAATCACACAGTTTGCCTGAAACTAATTTACAAAGTAGATTTCAGAGCCTTTTCTGTAGTTTATCAAAATCGGCATCTTGCGTCAGACTGTAGGTCTAACACTTAGCACTATATGCAAGCCTCTGGTTGTAGTCTTTTATATAGATATTAGGGCTGTCAATCGCAGTTAACTCTCACGATGAACTCAAAAAAATCAATCACAATTTAAAAAATTAATCACAGTTTGAAAGCATTGTTAAACAATAGAATATCACTTGAAATGTATTAAATATTTTGCATGTTTTTCTACATTTTCATATATATTGTATTCTGTGTTGTAATTGAAATCAAAGTGTATATTTTTATTTCAAATATTTGCATTGTAAAAATGATAAACAAAAGAAATAGTATTTTTCAGTTCACCTCATACAAGTACTGTAGTGCAATCTCTTTGTCGTGAAAGTGCACCTTACAAATGCAGATTTTTTTGTTACATAACTGCACTCAAACAAAACATTGTAAAACTTCAGAGCCTACAAGTCCACTCAGTCCTACTTCTTGTTCAGCCAATCGCTAAGACAAACAAGTTTGTTTACATTTACAGGAGATAATGCTGCCCGCTTCTTATTTACAATGTCACCAGAAAGTGAGAACAGGCATTTGCATGGCACTTTTGTAGCTGGCATTGCAAGGTATTTACATGCCAGATATGCTAAACATTCATATGCCCCTTCATGTTTTGGCCATCATTCCAGAGAACATCCTTCCATGCTGATGATGCTCGTTTAAAAAAATAATGTGTTAATTAAGTTTGTGACTGAACTCCTTGGGGGAGAATTGTATGTCCCCGGCTCTGTTTTACCCACATTCTGCCATATACAGTATTTCATGTTATAGCAGGCTTGGATGATGACCCAGCATATGTTCATTTTAAGAACACTTTCACTGCAGATTTGACAAAATGCAAAGAAGGTACCCAATGTGAGATTTCTAAAGATACAGCATTCGACCCAAGGTTTAAGAATCCGAAGTGCCTTCCAAAATCTGATCAGGACGGGGTGTGGAGATGCTTTCAGAAGTCTTAAAAGAGCAACACTCTGATGCAGAAACTACAGAACCCGAACCACCAAAAAAATCAATCTTCTGCTGGTGGCATCTCACTCAGATAATGAAAATGAACATGTGTCAGTCTGCACTGCTTTGGATTGTTATCAAGCAGAACTTGTCATCAGCATGGACGCATGTCCCCTGGAATGGTGGTTGAAGCATGAAGGGACATATGAATCTTTAGTGCATCTGGCATGTAAATATCTTGCAACGCCAGCTACAACAGTGCCACGAGAAAATCCTGTTCTCACTTTCAGGTGACATTGTAAACAAGAAGTGGGCAGCATTATTTCCTGAGGGGATTTGCAGACTGTACATTTTTTACATGGTTTTATTTTTTGAATGAAGTTTTTGTTGTACATAATTCTACATTTGTAAGTTCAACTTTCATGATAAAGAGATTGCACTACACTGCTTGTATCAGGTGAATTGAAAAATACTATATCTTGGTGTGTTTTTTTTAAAGTGCAAATACTTGAAATCAAAAATAAATATAAAGTGAGCATGGTACACTTTGTATTCTGTGTTGTAATTGAAATCAATATATTTGAAAATGTAGAAAACATTCAAAATATTTAAATAAATGGTATTCTATTATTGTTTAACAGTGCAATTAATCGCAATTAATTTTTTTAATCGCTTGACAGCCCTAATAGATATATCCATTTTCAGAGTCAGCTTTGTATATTTTCATAGTACTCTGAGTCTACTTACAATTAATCTCTGGAAAACTTTATTTCTGATGTAAGAGTAAAATTCTCTGTATTTTCACAATATTGTCAATCCTTTAAAATAGTTTTGTTTTCAGAATAAATTACAAAGCCATACAGTACTCTGCTTCAATTACATGATAACAGACCTGCATTTAAACAACATTTTCTACACCCAGCCTGTACAGAACACTATAGTAATGATACATTTTACACTGTCTGTGAGACTTGGTTTCTGATATGTATCTGACAAGTTGAGATTATAAAGAGAGAAAGAAGGGGAAAAAAAGAAATATTGTATTCCAAGGTCCCAGTCAGAGATACCACACAAGCATACACAGTGGAAAGAAAGCCCATGTAAACATCAGCTAATCACTAGAGTTCCAGAAAAGGATTCTAGGGTAAATATTAATAATTTCCTATTTTGTTATATGCAAAAAGGATTTTTTCGTATATAGACAAGTTCATGAGGGAATAAATCTAAAGCTTTATATTTTGTTTGGTCGTCTTGTGGTGCCCAGCCACCTCAGTTCCTTTCTTTCTGTGACTAGTTGTGAGAAAAAAGGCCTTCACTCTGTGTCAAAAGGACCTTTATTGGTTTTAATGAAAAATCTCCTGTTAACTTGTTATAGTTAATACATTATAAATAGTTAATTTTAGGCACTTTCTGTGCAATTGCCTGATTTTAGTTTCCCAGACTGTCTCTGTCCCTTAAATCTCATCTGTAAAGCCCTGCATGGATACAAAGTTTATATCCGCAGATATAGCGGATATCTGTGGAGCTGTAGTGTTATACCAGAAATCGTAGCGGCAAAAGCAGCAGGATGTCGGGCTGCAATTCGCAGGAGCCAGCGCCCAACCCAGACAGATTCTCCAGCGTGGCTGTACGGTCCCCAGCCAGGCCCACCGGGCGGGCCCCAGGCTCACTGGCAGCTGTCCCTAGGGTTGCCAACTTCCTAATCGCACAAAACCGGGGTGGAGCCAGAAATGAGGGGTTCAGGGTAGAGGAGGGTGCTCTGGGCGGGGGATTGGGGTGCGAGCTCTGGGGTGGGCCAGGGATGAGGGGTTTGGGGTGCAGGAGGGGGCTTCAGGTTGTGGGGTGGAGCCGAGGGGTTTGGAGTGTGGGAGATGGTTCTGGACTGAGGTTGGGGTGTGAGAGGGGGTGATGGATTCCACTGGAGTGTGGGCTCCAAGGTGGGGGAGGGAGCTCTGGGCTGGAGCAGGGGGTTGGAGTGCAGGCTCTCGGAGGGAGTTTGGGTGCAGGAGGCAGATCAGGACTGGGGTAGGGAGTTGGGGTGTGGGCTCTGAGAGGGAGTTTGGGTGTGGGAGGGAGCTCAGGAGGGGGTGAGGGCTGCAGGCTCTGGAAGGGAGTTTGGGTGCAGGAGGTTGCTCATGGCTAGGGCAGGGGGTTGAGGTGCACGAGTGGGTAAGGGGTGCAGGCTCTGGGCAACACTTACCATGAGGGGCTCCCCGGAAGCAGCAACATGTTCCTAGGCAGAGGCACAGTCAGGCAGCTCTGTGTGCTTTCTCCGCCCACAGGCATTGCCCCAGAAGCTCCCATTGGCTGTGGTTCCCAGCCAATGGGAGCTGCAGAGCTGGTGCTCGGGGCGGAGGCAGCACATGGAGTCCCCTGGCTGTGTCCTTGCCTAGGAGCCAAGGGACATGTTGCCACTTCCAGGGAGCCGCGCAGAGCCATGTAGCGAGCCTGCCAGACCCTCAACTGGACTTTTCGCTGCTGACTGGAGCCACCAGGGTCCCTTTTCGACCAGGTGTGCCGGTCAAAAACCGGACACCTGGCAACTTGAGCTGTCCCTGGTCGGGCTAGTGTGTGCAAGATGGAGACCTCTGCATGGAAGGGACTCCTGTCTGGGAGCGTGCAAGCTGCTTGCACACACTAGCGTGACCAGGGACACCTGCCAGTGAGCCTGGGGCCCTCCTCAGTAGGCAGGGCTAAAGTCAAGCTCTTTATGATGGAAGCTAACTCCTTAGGGTTAAGGCATGCCCCTCCTGTGCTGCTTCTGTGTCCCTCAATGGTGGACACTCTTTTTCCAGTTGGATTTAGAAGTCTAGAGATGCCCAAATAAAGTTACTACTTCTGAAATGCTCTGACACCTTCCTTGGGCATGGAGGAGAATGTAGCTAAGGCCTAGTCTTCCCTCCAGTCCCTTCTGGCTAGTGTCCCCGCGAGCCAGGATTCCACCTTGAGCTCCAGGGCTGAGATGTCTGAGGTCCCAGTTGCCAACTTCAGTCCATGTGTTGACTTCTTTAAGCAGGTTTAGGAAGGAGCATCACTCCAGAGATGAGCCTACACATGTAGATCTCCCCCCTCCAGGACCTTTAGACTGAGACCCAAGAATTGACATGTTTGGCTGCAAAGCTTATGACTAGTCTATGGGCAGCCAGTAGTCTAAGATGGGTCCCTTTGACGCCTTATTACTGGCCACGAAAAAAATTACTTGTACTGGCTAAATCCACTGACTGCCTTTTCTCTGACACACCTCTTTGGCACTCTTGGTAGTCGGCATGTCAGTACTGTTGTTTTCGGTACCTGTGGCCTATTTTGCACCAATAGACCTGTCTGTAGGCCTGATACAGCTATGCTTTGTCAACAGACAGGGTGGCGCCAGGTCATCTCTGCTCTGTCAGGCCATTTGGCTGTTGACTTGCTGCATATTTGTCACTGGTTCATATCACTAGCCCTTGCAGACATTCAGACAGAACTTACTAGTAGATCACCTCAGCAAGCAGTTCACAGACAACCATGTGTGGTCAGTTAAGGACCCGGTGCTGCAGAGCATCTTTTGCAAGGGGGGATACCAATCAATAGCATATTTGCCACAGACCAGAACAAGAAATCCCAAGTGTTCTGCTCCAGAGAAGGCTCCAATCCAGGATGCTTTTCTTACCCTCTGTACACAGGGACTGATATATGCTTTGCCCCTGGTTCCTGTGAGACCGAGGGTCCTGAGGAAAATGAGTCAATCTGCTGGACTGATTATCATGATGGGCCAAGCAGTTCTGGTATTCGGATCTGATGAACTATTCAATGCAGCCCCCGATCTCTTACCTGCTGAGTCTGACATGGTCACACAAAACATCCCGGGAGGCTAGATCCACCCCTAGACCCAATCTCCTTATGTTTGACAGCCTGGATGCTGGCTGGCTGATGTACACCATAAGGTGTTCTCCTGAAGGTCAGAACATTCTGCTCCAAAGCAGAAAAGCCTCAGCTAGAATTACTTATAAAACCAAGTGGTGGTTTTCTGTTTGGACATCTGAGCACCCATTTCATTTCACTGGACACCCATTTCAACAATACAGAACTATTTACTATCAGAAACATTCTGGGCTTTTTGTCAGCCCCATATGGATCTACCTAGCAATAATATCTCTATTCTGGGGCTTTCTGTTAGCTCCATAAAGATCTATCTAGCTAAAATCTGCATGTCAGGCCACACTGTATTTTCTCACCCAACACTGGCTATATTCCTTAAGGACTTCATTCATGCTTTTTCACCCAATTCAGGAGCCCGCCCTTGGACCTTCCTCTTGGGATCTCAATATAGTATTAACAAGGTTGATCGCTCCCCACTTTGAACCTTGTATACCGTCTATCATTGAAGACTGCCTTTTTAGTAGTCATTACATCAGCTTGAGTAGGGGAGATGCAGTCTTTCGTGGGGGGGGGCTTCCCCTTATATACACAGTTTCATAAGGACAGGCTTACTCTGAGGCCTCATCCCAAGTTCCTGCCCAAAGTGGTTTTGGAATTCCATATGAAGCAATTTATTCATCACCAAGTTTGCTTCCCAAGCCTCACTCAATCCCCTGGGAAGTTAAACTTCATATGCTTGATGTATTAAGGGCATTGTCATACTTACTACTTTAACAAGACAACAACTTTCAGGAACACACCTAGCCAGTTTGTGATCTTTGCTGATAGGATTAAGGGTCAGGCAATAACCTCCCATTGATTATCAAAATGGGCGTTCACCTGTATAAGGACATACTAAAGGTAGACTAGATCCACCTAGCCATATTAGAGCTCATTCCACTACTGCTCAGACAGCTTCTGCTGCCTTTGTTTGAAGAATGTACCAGTAGCCAAATCTGCAGCACAGCTATGTGGTACTTGGTCCACACAAACGACGAGGAGTCCAGTGGCACCTTAAAGACTAACTGATTTATTTGGGCATATGCTTTTGTGAGTGAAAAAAACCACAAAAGCTTATGCCCAAATAAATCTGTTAGTCTTTAAGGTACCACCGGACTCCTCGTTTTTGTGGATACAGACTAACATGGCTACTCCTCTGATACTTGGTCCATGCAATTTCAAGACACTGTTCTTTAGTAGAGGCTTCCAGATTGCATTCCTATTTTGGTAGAGCTGTCCTGCTATTCACACTACACGTCCATCTTCAAAAGGACTTGGCTGTTGGCAATAAGAAATGAGGCAGATGTGGGACTCATTGCCTCTTGTCACCTCAGCTCCCGAGCATTTGTTGCTGTGAGTGGATACTTGTGTAGTCCCAGTGGGTGCTGTTTTTCTAGCAGGTTCTCGGTCAGCTATACCAGGGGATTATCTAGCAACAGTCCCATTCTTTTACTGACTTCCTCCTAAAAAGGGTGTTTATAATGAGGCCTTGTAAACATAAGCTGGGGCAACACCAGACGTCCAGCACTTGATCTGCAGTAACACTCCCATATGATATAATCATGTATGGATTCAGTAAAACTTATGATCTGCGTTATACGAATATCTGTGAAGCCCAGAGCCCTAGCGTATTTCTGTATTATTACCAATTACCAGTCTGAAAAAAAATCTTAAAATTAGTTTAAAATTTTAATTGTTTTTTTCTTCTGTAGAATGTTTTATTCTCAACTTTAGAAATGTGTAAAAGTTTTTTGCGGTAATATATTTTTATATACAAAATATTTAAATATTTGTACATTTCCCCCCATTCTTAACATGCAGGTGAAACCATCTCAGCTTGTTAATTATTTACAGCAGAAGAAAACTGAAGGCTACACTATCATAGGTGTGGAGCAAACTGCTAAAAGTTCTGACTTGACTGAATACTGCTTTCCAGAGAAATCCTTGTTATTGCTGGGGTAAGTTACAAATAACCTGTATCTGTAGTTTCCATACTGTGGTCCATCAAGCCACCCTTCCTCATGAGCAGCAGTTTAATGATTTGAAAATCAAGCAATGTTGGTGGAAGGAAAAAAGAGACGGTATATAACAGTATTTCTCTTCCACTTGGTATAAAAGGTTTAAAATATAGAACCCCATGGATCAAATATCTTTGTCTTTAAAGAGGGCTTTATAACTCTGGTCTCTGTGGTTCACCTCAAAGCATCACACCATGGCATTATTCCTTGGCTAGGGCTTCTGGATGGGACTTTAGAGCCCAATAATGCTAATTCATTTGCTCAGCCACAGGAATCTCTGCAAAGAGAGTGCCCTCATCTCTCATGAGCTGAATACAGTGTTAATGTAGAGCTTCATAGACGTTGCCTTGCCAATGAGCTATAGTTAAACCCAGTAATAAGTCTCTCACATGACAGGATAAATGCCCTGAGTCTCTTTTGTAATGTGACAGCCTCTCTTTCACTCACCCTCCTTTTCCACACCTTTGTTTTCCAGTTATGTTGCACACTTTAGTTTACCCATTTTATCTTCAGCATAGCTATGTGATGTTATTTTCAGTGACCTCATTCAGAAGGGGGTACAGTCTGTGTAAGCAGTGCTTTCTGAGGTGCTGTCACTAGAAATAGCAAACCTGGATACCTATGGACCAGTGTGGGAATACTTAAGATAGTCACGGGTATTTAGTGATTGGTTATCCCTTAGCTGGCCCAGCCCTGGAAACACAGAAATCTTACCAGCAACGTGAAATTTGTCCTTGCCAAACTCAGTGACTCGATCTTTAGGGTGATTTTTAAAGTTTTTGGCATCTTTTCATAACTTTAATTACATCTGGAGGCTGAAGTGAAATTTGAGATGCATTAAAACACGAACTCCCATAGGCCATTGAGTAACCTCTATATGCCAGAAGCAGTTTATTGGAGTATGTTTAGCTATGTAAATTTAAAGCACATTCAAAAATCAACCACAAGGTCGGGGAGGTTGCGCGCACTGAATAAGTGATACTGGTACTGTCAATAAAATTTAGTTAAAATAAAAACATTAACTATTTTCACAAAATGTAAAAACTGAAGATTCTCTGTAAAAATGCAAATTCCTTGTTTTCCTGTGGCAAAAAGATTAATCTAGGATCCTTGTATATCAGTGTCATGTTTGAGATGTGGAAAACATCTATTAGGATAAGATCAAATTATATTTTGGTTAAGTCACAACCAAAATGAACCAATCTGAGTTTTTCTTAAAGCAAAAAGATAGTGGACTAAACTACTACACTGTCTAGTTTCCGTTGTCTTCAGTGTTTCTGTATCATTTGCTTCTGAAGCAAGACGCTAGTTTTAGTATTTTGTAAGTTTCCGATTACAATGCTATGGAATTTTTAGGTTTTCTTTTTTTGTGCTCATCAGTTATATGTATGAAGAAGTAAGCATCAGCTGCATGGATAAGAAACTTATTCCATGATGGGTGGAGCTGGCAGCAACTAGTGGTGTTTGCTACTGTAGCTCATTTCTTGTTTTTTCTGTTGTGGGATACTTCGGTTTCTCCAGACAGGTGCATATTGGAGACAGCATGAAGTGATATTTCTTCTTTTCTGGGTAAAAGATTTACATCTTTTTAATTTCCTCCTTATTAGAAATGAACATGAGGGAATCCCAGCAAACCTGATTCAACATCTGGATGTTTGTGTGGAAATTCCTCAGCAGGGTATCATTCGATCACTGAATGTTCATGTAAGTGGAGCACTGCTGATTTGGGAGTATACAAGGCAACAACTGATCAAGCAAAAACAACTGAAATAACTGCAAGAGTCTTGTGCCTTATTTGTAATGCAGCTGGATGGCTTTTTATGGTGCTGTAAAATATGTTTTTAAACACATGGAATAATTACAGACTCAGGGTGAATGACTGTTTTTAAATTTTGCATGTCATACAACGGTATTATGTAGTACAAAAATTGTTTTTAAATGCCTTAACGTGTATTATCGGATTGTATACAACTGTTTTATTGGTAATAAATAGTCTTATTTGTATAGTGCTTATGTATGTGTGGATCTCTTATTGCAGTGGAAACAATCAGAGTTAACAGACTCTTCTCCCCTCGAACACGCAACTCACTGACATTTAACTGTTTCATACAGTGTACTTCAAAATCTAGGGTTTTTACTATAGCAGTTATTCTGGTCACAATAGCTGTAGCTGAGGTTCAAATGGTTTTAATTTTATCACCCATACTCACTACTAACACTCTTGTGTAGGCTGTGGTAAGGTACTTTGTTTTCTGCAGCATCTGGCTACAGCAGACCTGAAATTCTGCAGCTGTCTTAGGTGAAGTTAAAAACTGACATTAAGTATGAAATATCTATTATATTATTCCTTCGTGATGGTCATTTTCATATTAAATTCAGTTTTTTACTCTCTCCCTAAATTTTCACTGTACTGCAGATTTTGAAGTGATAACATTTTTAGAAGTGAAGCTGGAAGTTTTGGCAGAGGACCAGTTAGGGTCTTTCCCATCAGGAAATGGGGAAGTGGTTTAGGAGTATGGGATAAATCATGTGTATGTTAGTGAGCATTTATAAAACACAGGTTTTAAACACCTAAACAGTGTTTGCTGATCCCAGTAAACTCTATGCTTGGTAATTTAGCAGGGTGAATTGTTCAGGTGTAGGGCCCTGTCCTAATACACAACGTTTTCTTAAGCCTTTTTCACTGACAATTTGGAAAATGCAGTTATTAAAGCAGCTGCTATTTTGCCTAAGGACTATCTCACGTAAAACAAACCTTTACTGAAGCAAATCCATTGTGAATAATACAGGAGTTGGTTATATCATTGCCACCAAATTATACAAACAGGGATATAAGAAATCATACCTGTAGCATTGTATTTTTCACAAATACAGGGGGGAGGGATAGCTCAGTGGTTTGAGCATTGGCCTGCTAAACCCAGAGTTGTGAGCTCAATCCCTGAGGGGGCCATTTAGGGATGATGGGAGGGGGAGGACACACACTGTCAGGGACAGTACTTGGTCCTGCTAGTGAAGGCAGGGGACTGGACTCAATGGTCTTTCAAGGTCCCTTCCAGTTCTATAATAGATATATCTCCAAATTAAAAAAAAAAAAAAAAAAGAAGTTGGTGACATACTAGAGAAACTGTTCACCTACAAATCTCAACTATAATTGTGCAGATGTTTATGAAAATACATAAATGAAGACCAGCTACATAAGAAATGAGATGCAGTGGTTATTTATACCTCTTGATCTTTATCTAAAATCTTGCCATACAGTAAGACAGCTGAAATTAATTTGATTCACAAAATGTTCAAAGAATTAGCATGGAGTATACCTGCTCACTTACACTGACACATTATCCTCATAGAGAAGGAGGGAAGATGCAGGAGCTTTTTAGAAAAGTTAGTTCATGCATAGAAAAACTTGTCAAGTTTGAAAACAGTTTAATATTCTCCCTAAAATATAAATTTATAATTCAGTGCATTAATTTCTGGGAAACACTGCTTTTCATCCTAGTTACATGATAAAAAAAATCAGGTATAGGAAAAATTATATACCATATTTCTTGGATACACACACTTACAGTCACTGTCTTTTTCGTTTAATTACTGTTCTCGCATAAAAGCGAGACATTGCAACAAGGAAAGCAGCATGAATTTCTAGAGATACAATACAGTTAGTTTTAACTCGGAGTTCTTGTCATATTTCAGTACTTTTCTTCCATAAGATTATTCTTTCATTGATTGTGTTTCAATAAGTTGATGCGTAGCTATGACTTTTCAGTAGTCCCAGGAGGCTGATATTCTCCTGCTTGAAGCTGTTCTTTGTATTTTAAAAAGTCTCTTCTTTTGTCAAAGTATTTTACCTGTTTTAAAGAGAGATCACTTTATGTTCATCAAAGCAAACTGGTGTAGTATGGGACTCCAACGTGAAAAGTTCTTATTCACACATCATCTAACAGGATTGCGAAAAGAACAGTCTTTGATCATTATTTACACATACACACTTGACCAAGTTGATACTGAAAAGTGGTGTATGTTAATGGTTTAGAATGTGAACTCAGTCGTTGAAACAGGAAAAAATGGGATGTAGCACATAGGAATACATTGGTCTCAAGTGCCATGCAATTGCAAGCCCTGCCACTATTACATGAGCATTCTCCCCTTGAGGTCAAGGTTTTCACTTATGAAATATTATCCATTAATTTCCCTGTTTCTGGGAGTTGACAGGATGTTTCCCAAATACCTTGCCAGTGGTATCTCAACATAACTTAGATAGGGTGAAATCTACTTCACCAGTTATCTGACTAGGCAGTCTTCTGGATTTAATACACATTGTTTTTTCAATATACCACTCCATGAAACAAATACCCAATCTTTAAGAGGATCTACAATAGTAATGCTTTGCTCACTGTGCAGCAGAAGTTAACTATTTGTAGGGCATTGTTTACATGTGTTTATGCCAATGTACAAATATTCTGGATAGTTACATAACTGGAAAAATTAAAGGGAAGCAGTGTATGTTAAATGAAAAACAATTACTGTAAGGTATTATGAATAATGCAGATTGCAGTATTACTTGAGAATGCTTATCTGAACTAATTTATGTGCAGAAGAAATTCATTTCTGATACAACGGTCAGGTTGCATCTTATGACTGGTGAAAAGCTACTAGCACTCACCCATTGCTGTGGACACCTAGATTCAAAAGAACATCTAAGCTTCTGACAGCTAGATGCATCTTCCATATTTTCATCTAAGCATTTCCAGTATTCATCCCTGGCTCCCCAGCAAGCCTTCCTTTCCTCCATTGATGGCGCTGACATTTTTATTACTGGCAAAAAAAAAAAAAATTGTAAATGTCTTGTCCCCTTTAAACACTGATCTGCCTATTGTCTCAAGTTTATTCACACACAAATATTGCACTGGTTAGTGAAAAAGGTCCAAGAAGTGGCAAGATGTGAGACTTTATTTGTAATGGCTTCAATAACCTTGAGTGTGCCACTTGATCTTGTGCCACAGTAAACGGTGGAGAACTAAATAAAATGAATCATATTGCTGATAGGCAGCTGCTGTACGTCTGAGAAGCTTAACCCTACAAGAAGTTATAGTCACCAACATTTAATTTTAGAAAGAGGAAAGATGCTTCACATCAGCCGGCTTCCACTTACAGGAACCAGAAAGGGTCCGCACTTAACAAAGTAGCAACGCAAATTACAAATCTGGGTATATGCTCCCTTTAAAAGAGCAAACACTAAACTACACTTTAAATCAGTGTAGGGATAGGACAAAGCTGCAGTAAGGCTCCCCCTTTCTTGGCCCCTGTTACAAGCGCCTGCAGAGCGAAACCACCACCCCCGTGGGAGAGCAGCAGGGAAACCCCCGTGTGCCCGCGGCGCAGGGAGCGTCTCCCCCGCCCCACAAGGTGCATTAACCCCACTGCACACGAGTTCGGGGCCGGCCCCGTCTCCTCCGGCAGAGCCGGAAGGCGGGATTCTGGCGTCTGTCCCCAGGCACCTGCCCCACTCACCCTCCGGCAGCCGCACAGCTGAGGCTGTGACCCCGGACCGGATACAGATCCAAAAGAGCCGGACGTGACGGTAGCAAAGACAACACATGGGGCCGGGATTTTGTGCGCATGCGCAATGCTGCGGGGGGGCTGCCATTTCCGCGTTGCTAGGAGACGCTCCTGGGCCTAGTAGTGCCATCTTTTCCTGTTACTCTCGCTCCCGGGTCGCAGCCTTAGGCAGGGGACGCTGAACTCCCAAGGGGGCGGGGCGCCCCTCAGGCTGCTGGGCCCGGGGCGGGGCTGGAGCGGGACCAATCTGGCCCAGGCACAAATATCCTGGTTCTTAGGCGAGGGGGTGGAGCCTGATCCAGGTTAGGGCTGCGGGGGGCTCCCCAGCTCCCATCTGCGCCCCCAGTGGTCAGGCCGGGTGCTGGGAGTCAGGCAAAGCCCCGGTGGTGCACAGCCGAGTCCTGCCCTCGGGCTGCAGCCCCAGGCGAGGGGGGTGGGGCTTGGGCTGTGAGGGGAGGTTGTACCTGACTGTGGCTTTGTTACTCGTGATCGACTCTCTCACGAGCTGCTCGGTTGGCACCATTTATACACCGCCTAACACCTGATCCTGCCAATGCTGAGCCAGGCAAATGTCGCAGCTTCGTGGGCCGAGGCTGATCTTTGGTCTTATCACAGTCAACGGTGCTGGGTAGCGGGACGAGCGCGGGATTCAGGACGCAGCCAAGCATAGGCATGTCGAGGATAAGTCGGGGGTCTGTGGGCATGTGATTGATAGGACCACAGATATTACAATGTATTTTTACTGTAGCAACCTGTTTCTCAAGCCATACCGAGAAGCTGTAGGGAGCTAGAATGACAAAGCTGCGACCAGTGTTTCTCATGTCCAAACTGGAGGGGTGTTCTCCTCTGCTTTGAAGTGTGGAGGCAGACCAATAACTAGGGCCCTACCAAATTCACAGTCCATCCTGGTAAATTTCACAGTCATAGCATTTTTAAAATCTTGAATTTCATGGTTTCAGATATTTAAATCTTAAATTTCATGCTATTGTAACTGTAGGGGTCCCAACCCAAAAGAGGGTCGCGGGGAATGATCAAAAGGCTATTATAGGAGGATCACAGTATTGCTGCCCTTACTTCTGCACTCCCTTCAGAGCTGGGGGCCGGAGGGTGGCAGCTGCTGGCTAAGAACTCAGCTCTGAAGGCAGTGCTGACGCCAGCAGTAGCAGAGAAGTAAGGACGGCAATACCGTACCATCCCATCCTTACTTCTGCGCTGCTGCAGGCAGAGGCACTGCCTTTAAAGCTGGGCAGCCAGAGAGCTGCGACTGCTCGCCAGGCGCCCAGTTCTGAGGGCAGCACTGCCACCAGCAGTAGTGCAGAAGTAAGGGTGGCAATACCATACCATGTCACCCTTACTTCTGCACTGCTGCTGGCGGCGGTGCAGCCTCTGGGATAGGTGCCCGGCCAGCAGCCACTGCTCTTCTATAATAGCCAGATTTCACAGGGGAGACCAGATATCATGGTCTGTGACACGTTTTTCATGGCCATGAATTTGTTAGGGCCCTACCAATAAATGTGGCTGCATGTAGGGACTAGGGACTATGCCTTCCTGGAATTTTCTGTCACCACACATATGTGGGCAGTGGACCAAGAGCCTCTGCTTCTGACAGAGCTTTTGGGAGTTTTTCTAAGTCCCCTACCACTACCACCTTCCCCTTCCAAAAAGGAAAAGGCATTTTTACTTACTGAAAGCAAAATACAGTAACTCCTCACTTAACGTTGTAGTTATGTTCTTGAAAAACGTGACTTTAAGCGAAACGATGTTAAGCAAATCCAGTTTCCCTAAAGAATTAATGTAAATGGAGGGAGGGGGGCTAGGTTCTGGGGAATTTTTTTCCGCCAGACAAAAGACATTATATACATATACAGTATAAGTTTTAAACAATTTTAAACAAACAATTTAATAATGTACTCAGCAATGATGATTGTGAAGCTTGGTTGAGGTGGTGGAGTTAGAGGGTGAAAGAGGGTGGATCGTCCAGCTGCTCCTCTTGCTGTTCTTTCCAAAGTGCTGGGGGGTGCTCAACCCCTGGCTCTGCCCCAGGCCTGCTCTCCACTTCAGCCCTTCCCCCAAGGCCCCACCCCCATCCCGCCTCTTCCTGCCCCTCCTCCACCCAAGCGCACCACATCCTCACTCCCGCCCCATTCCCTTCCAGAGCATCCTGAACGCCATGAATCAGCTGATTGCTGCGGGCAGGAGGCGTGGGGAGGGAGGAGTTGCTGATCTGTGGGGCCGCTGGTGGGCGGGAGGTGCTGGGGGGTGGGGTTGAGGGGGCTGCCGGCCCACGCTGGTTCCAAGCCCCCATTGCCAAATAACGTTATAAGCAAACATTGCCCAACTTTAAATGAGTATGTTCGCCAATAGATCAGCAACGTGACAATGAAACAATGTTAACTGGGACAATGTTAAGTAAGGAGTTACTGTACCAAATATTCCTGGGCTCCTTCTGACCAGGGGGTTTCTTGGAGCTAGCCCTTCCTGAACCCCTTCATCTCCCATGCAGAAGTGGGGATTACTGCTCAGACAGACCTGTCCCCCGGCCCCAACTTGGGTCATGTCTGATGGGGACAAGAAAAAACAACCCAAATACCTCCCCTGCTCCTCCCCACACCTGGGGCCACATGGCACAGCTGCTGCTCCTCGGTCACAGTGAAAGATGGCCCAGAGGTACAGAGGAGGATTAGGTCCCTCAACTGCCATTTCCACACTCGGGCTGGTGATGGCAGCAGTCATAGAGCCTCAGGCTGCAACAGTAGTGCCCATCCTCTAGCTTACGCCCAACATGCTCTGCAGGGCTGGCTTTAGGAAATGTGGGGCCCAATTTGAACATTTTAGGCGGGGCCCCAACAGGGATGACTAAAAAAAAAAAAACCACGTAAAAAATGCCCTTTTATTTCTTCCATGTATTATTTACTTTCCATAACTATATAAATAAAATAAAAATTGTATATTACATACATTGCTAGTTGGAGGCAGGGCAGGGGTTGACTGGAGGTAGCGTCTGCCTGAAGGCAGGGCAAGGGGTGTGGGGCTGGCTGCGGGCAGAGCAGGGGGTGCGGTGCTGGAGGCAGGGCAGGGGGTGCAGCAAGGGCTGGCTGCAGACAGGGGGTACGGGGTTGGCTGCAGGCAGGGTGTACGGGGCTGGCTGGAGATAGGGGCTGGCTGCAGGCAGGGTAGGGGGTGCGGGCCTGGTGCGGGCAGGGGGTGTAGCAGGGGCTGGCTGGAGACAGGGGCTGGCTGTAGGCAGGGCAGGGGGTGCGGGGCTGGTGCGGGCAGGGGGTGCAGCAGGGGCTGGCTGCAGGCAGGGGGTGCAGCAGGGGCTGGCTGCAGGTAGGGCAGGGGCCCCCCTGCTTCTACCACCGTGGCCCTTTAAATAGCTGCCGGAGCCCTGGGGAAGCTGTGGGTCTCTCATGGCTATTTAGAGGACCGAGGCAGCAGAGGTAGCTGGAGCCCCGGCACTTTAAATAGCCCCCGGAGCCCCCTGCTACCCCAGGGCTCTGGCCCAACCACTAGACTCCCCCGCATAAGCGCCATAGCTCCCCCTTCTCCTCCACTGGGCACATAAAACTACAAGTCCCAGAATCCCTTGCTTCCCCCGTCCCACCTCCTGAAGGGGCAGCCAATGGGCCGGAGCCATTTGCTGATTGGCAGGTGCACGGGCCAGTGGGGGCGAGCCCGTGCCCGGCGCGTGCTGGCAGCTGGCGATGACCCAATGTACAGGCCCAAACCACTCGGCCTTCTTCACTTTAAAGCGCTGCCCGTAGGCCGACAGGAAGTGGTCCATCTGCTTGTCCAGCTCCTGCTTCAGCTCCTCCAGGGCCGCCTGTTTCTGGGGGTCCTCGCCCCGCAGCTCCCCCCCAGCAGCGTTTCAGCAGCTCCTGGCGTTTCCCCTCCTGGCGTCGCTGCATCTCCAGGGGCTTCACTCTCAGACAGCTGCTCATGCTCTGGTGGCCACGGTCCTGCCGGGAGGGGGGCGAGATCGTCCATGAGGGACGGAAACCCAGCCACAGGGAGAACTTCTGCCTCACACACCTGTAGCCCCCTCAACTCCAACCTACAGCCCCCTGCTAGCCCAGCCCTGCCCCCCGTCAGTCCTGTTGGTGCCCCTCACTCCCGACCCGCAGCCCCTCTGCACTCACCAGCTGCTTCACAAATAGTCCATATTCCCTCCTGGCAGCTTCTACTGCTCCTCTGTTTGCTTTCTCTCTCATCTCTGCCATCTCCGCCATCTGTGGTGGGAGAGGGAAAAGGGTAGGGGTGGGGATGGGATCCCCTCTGAACTGGGAGCCCCCCTTCCCCCACTCACCACCTTCTCCTAATTCCTCCAGGACCCTTCTTGCTGCTGTCACCCCCCCACTGGTGCCCCCTTTGTGGTGCCCCCTCCTGGCCCCCTAGTGCAATTGGCCAATGGCGGGTGGACCTGGGGTGAGAATGAACTGAAAACTGTCGGACTGCGATTTGGGCTTTCAGACCTCCCTAACCCCTTTGTATTGTTTTCAAATCAGTGGGGAAATGAGGGGAATCACCCAAAATTGTCCCCTCTACACATACGGACTGTACACCTTCTCCCCATTCTTCCCAATACACCACCTCTATCTAATCTATCTATCCCCACACACCCCCTCTATCTATCTATCCCCACACAACCTTCTCATCTATCTATCTACCCCCATCCACCCCCTCATCTATCTAATCTATCTATTCCCATACACCCTATCTATCTATCTATCTATCTATCTATCCCCACACAACCTTCTTATCTATTGTGGAAGCAGAGAAAGAACTGACAGGAAGGGGATTGCAATGCATGACAGTTTGTTAGCAAGAGTTAGGCTAACTGTAACTTTAATAACGCGAGATTTGTAGACGCGAGGATTGTGTGAGGCGAGTGGGAAAGAACTGTGAGAGAAGTTGTTGCGACCTTGTGTAGATAATGTGTAGAAAATATTGTATGTAGACTAGAGTTAAAAGAAGTGAGAAAAATAAGATATTAAAATGGCCTATGTATAAACAAAATGCAGCTGTTGCTTATTATTGTTTGTAATGAAAGGTATAAAGGTTTGCTCTAATTGTTTACCTGTAGAGAGACCTGTTTAGTTCTTTCCCTCTATGCAATTGTTAGAGAAAATAAAGTATCTGACTTGCTGTACCCAAACAAAAAGTGAGAACTCTGTTATTCTCCGACAATTTGGGGGCTCGTCCGGGATGGCAAAGCCCGCAGAGGTACCGGCAGCTGCTACGGATCGTTCCCCTTCGAACCCTATGGCGCCACAATAGAGGTAAGAGACCTTTTAAAATCTCTATTGGGGTGTCAAGGAAGGACTGTCCGTGGAGCCGTCTGTCCCTGTTGGGCTCACGCCATCCGAACTTATTGACTGTGCAGCAAGATCTGATGCAGAGCGGTTCTGGGGAATTGTTTTGCCGCCCCCAATAAGGTAGTTGTATGTGGTTCTGGGGACCTGTTAGTTTGGCCGCCTCCATATGCATATAAAAAATGCATAGGTATGCACCGGTGCTGAGGGGTTTTTACCGCCTCAAGAGGGGTTGTTACCGCCTCATAGTGTATTGAGTCTGGACATAAGGTACAGATGCATTGTGGTATTTGGAAATAGAGGCCTTGGGGTGTGTGTGTGTGTGTGTGTGTGTGTGTGTGTGTGTGTGTGTGTGTGTGTGTGTGTGTGTGTGTGTGTGTGTGTACACACACACCAGTGCGAATTGAGAGTTACCAGAAGACGCCCAGAGTACTCTGCGAAGTCTTTTGGCTCGTGACCAGAACTACTCTAACGCAAGCCCGGTAACTAGAGGATCTTTTAGGAGATCTGACCCACGGTGGGCTGACTCGCCCTGGCATCGTCCGGCAAGGAAGTTACTGGGTCTAAGAGTGTGTGAACCCATCTTCCCTCCCCTTTCCTCTCTGTGTGAGCCACTGACAGTCTGATCATCTCGCTGGATGCAAAGAGAATGAGCAGCGCCGTCTCTCTGAGACTAGCCGACGCTCTTTGCTGAAGGGAGGTGTAGGAGGCCTCCCTCGTTAGCCTCTCCCGTGTGAGTATCCTGTAGGGAGAGATCCTTAGTTTCTGAGCTGCTAGCGCGGACAGGGCATCCTCCCTGTGTGTGTAATTAAAAAATGGGTGGGGAACAGTCTAAGCATTCCCTCTCACCCCCTAAGGGTACCCCAGCTTATTTCATGTACGTACATTATGGTCCGAAAACCTGCAGGTATTTAGAGAATTGAAATCTTTACACGCGTGCAAATCCATATAAACAATGCCCACTAGAAGGTACCTTCAATTTAAATAAACTTACGTATCTCAGAAAAACCCTGGCTTCGCCAAAAGCCTCTAATACGCAGTGGGAGCAATTTGTCTATTGGTAAAAGAAAGCAACAAAGAGACTCCACGAGTCTCGGGTGCGGAGTCTAAAAGTGATATATTAAATATCACTAAGGCTAAAAAGGCATTGCAGTAAAATCTAGCAAGTTCAAAAATTCAGAATTTCCTAAATAACCAGCTAATGGCCATTCAAAATGATCTTGAGCATCAGGCTTGGCCCACTGCCCTTACAGACACATCAGAAGTACCATCTAATCTGTGGCCATAAAAACATACTTGGAGACTTTCTGGGTGAAAGTGCGGACGTTCTCAGTGCTCCTTCCAAGCATATGAACCGGTTACGGGGGTGTGGGCTCCCACATACCGAATCCTGCCGGGTCCATGAAAAAAATGCATGTGGAATTGGGTAATTCACCAAAACATCTAAAAAGTTAAACTACCTGGTATGCCCAATCAATTTTTAGTCAGTGCTCCTAAAATTACACCTGACATTTAAATAAAGTCAGAAAGTCAATGGACATTTTGGCCGTTAAAACCCCCACAGCTTCAGTGTATACGTAAACTAAAGCCAAAAAATGTTGTCACTGTTCATAATTACGTTTGCTAAAAAAATAAAAAACACAAAACTACCCTAACAAAACATTTACTTTTCCAAGCTAATAATAGCTGTGTGTATATTAATGCCACCACATTGCACGACATACATTTTAATCTCACTACCACTGCAGCAATCATATTATCTACTGGCCTGCAAATAAAGTTTTGCAAATAGCCCTTAAGTTCCAAATACCCTTTAATTAAACTAGTTTAATACCAAATCAATTTCAAAATTTGCTTTCACTGTTACAAAGGTTCAAAAAATCTCTAAAGTACAAAAGCAAATTCACATGCTTCAAAATATATATCAAGTAAAAAAGTATGTCTTTCATACAGCTTATAAAATGTCCACCTTATGTACTAAATATAATATATTATGTTTTATAACTAAAAATGTACAACAACCCCATCATATTATCGCTATAAAAATGTTATTGCTTGTATTGTTGTTAGCTAGTGTAAAAGTATGTTATTATTATTGTAGAAAACATAATAATAATAATAATACCTTTCATGTCCATGCTCATCATGCATTATCATTACATCCAATCAAAACCCCTAAGATTAAAGCATCCAATGTAAAATCTAAATTCCAAAACTTAATGCAAATAAAAATTTAAAAATATTTGTTGTACTAATAGTACAAAAGGGGGGGTTGTGGAAGCAGAGAAAAAACTGACAGGAAGGGGATTGCAATGCATGACAGTTTGTTAGCAAGAGTCAGCAACTGTAACCCTAATAACGCGAGATTTGTAGACGCGAGGATTGTGTGAGGCGAGTGGGAAAGAACTGTGTGAGAAGTTGTTGTGACCTTGTGTAGATAATGTGTAGAAAATATTGTATGTAGACTAGAGTCAAAACAAGTGAGAAAAATAAGATATCAGATGGCCTATGTATAAACAAAATGCAGCTGTTGCTTATTATTGTCTGTAATGAAAGGTATAAAGGTTTGCTCTGTTTACCACTAGAGAGACCAGTTTAGCTCTCTCCCTCTACGCAATTGTTAGAGAAAATAAAGTATCTGACTTGCTGTACAAACAAAAAGTGAGAACTCTGTTATTCTCCAACACTATCTATCTTTCTATCCCCATCCATCCCATCTATCTATCTATCTATATATCCCCACACGCCCCATCTATCTATCTATCTATCTATCTATCCCCTTGCATACAGAGGTTCCCAGTGCTGAGGGCTGGGACAGACCCTTGACCCGAGTGAGGTGTGATGGTTCCTTCCCGCTGTGTGTCCCTCCACAGAAGGGGCTCCTGATCTGAACACCCTGCCCTGCTCTCCCGCTCATCCCCCTGACCTAGGATGTTGGTGCCTGTCTTGCTCGAGGCCACCTACCATCCAAACTGGGGCCCACCCAGCTGCCCAACCCTCCCCCCGCATCAGGCCAAAGCCCCCAGCCAGAACCCCAATGGCCACTGCTTCCTCCAGCCCCACTACAACTACACTCGCCCTGATGCCTACTCCGATACCCGCACCCACCACTGCCAGGAACCACCCCCCGACCCATGGCCAGGCTCAACCACTTGGCCTTCTTCACTTTAAAGTGCTGCCCATAGGCCGTCAGGAACTCATCCATCTGCTTGTCCAGCTCCTCCTTCAGCTCCTCCAGGGCCGCCTGTTTCTGGGGGTCCTCGCCCCGCAGCTCCCCCCGGCAGCGCTCCAGCAGCTCCTGGCGTTTCCCCTCTAGGCGTCGCTGCATTTCCGCAGGCTTCACACTCAGGCAGCGGTGCATGCTCTGGTGGCCACGGTCCTGTGGGGAGCGGGAGAGATTGGCCGTTAGGGACAGGTTCTAGTGTTTCCCAGCCACAGGCGGCACCACCATGTCATGCACCCACAGCCCCTTCAACTCCGACCCACCACAGCCCCCTGCTATCCCATCCCTGCCCCTCCCCCCCAGCTCTGCCGGTGACCCTCACTCCCGACCCGCAGCCCTTCTGTGCTCACCAGCTGCTGCACAAATTGTTCATATTTCCTCCTGGAGGCTTCTACTGCTTTTCTGTTTTCCTCCTCCATCATCGCTGCCATCTGTGGTGGGATGGGAAAAAGGGTGGGGGATGGGGATGGAACCATCTCTGAACTGGGAACCCCTCTCCCCCCACTCACCTTTTCCCCATTCCTCCAGGGCCCTGCTCGCTACTGTCACCTCCCCACTGCCCCCTGACCCCCCACATTCCCCCAGAGCCAAGGACAGCCCCCTAATGACATCACAGCAAGGCCACATTAGCATCACCCCTGTGGAGGGGGCTGGTTCTCCGGCTGGGTCTCTGGGGGTTCCCTTATCTCTCAGGGGCTGGGGTCAGGGAGCCCCAATCAGGACATTTTGCAGGGGGCTGTGGTGGTGCCTCCTGGCCTACTGCAACTGGCTAATGGCAGGAGGATCTGGGGTGAGAATAAACTGAAACTGTTGGTTTGGGATTTGGGGGTGTTCTAACCTCCCTAACCCCTTAGGATTGTTTTAAAATCAGTGGGGAAATGAGAGGAAATGCCCCCAAATTGTCCTCTCTACACACGCACTGAATCAGGGGAGGAGAAAATATTTAAAACAAACATAAAGTATGAAAATCAATTTTTCTTCCACTTGTTGAAAATGAAAACCAAAAAAACTTGTGACCGAGGGATGCTGGGGGCGGCTCGGAGCACGGGATCCACGGCCATGTTATTTATCTACTGAGGTCGATGGGATCTGGGCTGGATTCTGATCTCGGTGACCCGGCTGTAAATCAGTCAACCCCTGTGTCCTTTTGTAATCTCGCAAAATTACCTGTTGTAAGTTTGTTTTTATCTATCCCCAAACATCCTCATATCTATCTATCCCCTGCATACAGAGGTTCCCAGTGCTGACGGCTGGGACAGACCCTTACCTAGAGTGAGGTGTGATGGTTTCTTCCCACTATCTGCCCCCCGCAGCAGGGGCTCCTAATCTGAACATCCTGCCCTCCTCTCCCGCTCATTCCCCTGACCTGGGGTGTTGGTGCCTGTCTTGTTCTGGGCCATCTTCTGTCCAAACCAGGCCCACGCCCAGTGCCCAACCCCCCCAATCAGGCCAAAGACCCCAGCCCCAATTCCAATGGCCACTGCTTCCTCCAGCCCCACTAGAGCTGCACCCGCCCTGATGCCTACTCCGATACCCGCACCCACCACTGCCAGAACCACCCCCACCCCCGCCCAATGTACAGGCCCAACCACTTGGCCTTCTTCACTTTAAAGCGCTGTTCATAGCGCGGCAGGAACTCCGCCATCTGCTTGTCCAGCTCCTTCTTCAGCTCCTCCAGGGCCGCCTGTTTCTGGGGGTCCTTGCCCCGCAGTTCCCCCCGGCAGCGCTCCAGCAGCTTCTGGCGTTTCCCCTCCAGGCGTCGCTGCATCTCCAGGGGCTTCACTCTCAGACAGCTGCTCATGCTCTGGTGGTCACAGTCCTGCCGGGATGGGGGAGTGATCGGCCATTAGGGACGAGCACTAGCGTTACCCAGCCACAGGGGGCGCCGCCTCCTCCCACACCCGCAGCCTCCTCACTCCCGATCTGCAGCCCCCTGCTACCTCAGCCTTGCCTCCCCCCAGGTAGGCTGGTGCCCCTCACTCCCAATCCGCAGCCCCTCTGCACTCACCAGCTTCTGCACAAATTGGTCATATTCCCTCCTGGTGGCTTCTACTGCTCTCCTGTTTAACTCCTGTCTCATCACTGCAAACGCCTCAGCCATCTGTGTGGGGAGAGGGAACGGGGTTGGGGGTGCGGATGGGATGGGCCCATCTCTGAACTGGGAGCCCCCCCACAGTCACCACCTTCCCCACATTTGTACAGGAACTGCTCCTCGCTATCAACTCCGAACTGGTCCCCAACCCCCCACATTTCAATAGAGCCAGAGGGCAGCACCTCGACCCCACAGCCATGACCACGTTGCTGCCACCCCAGTGGAGGGGCTGGTTCTCTGGCAGGGCTTCCTGCAGGTCCCCTTATCTCTTGGGTGCTAGGAGTCCTCGATCAGGACATTTGGTGGAGCTGTTGTGGTGCCCTCTTCTGGGCTAGTGTGATTGGCGAATGTCAGGAGGACCTGGGGTTGGGGTCAATAGAACCAGCCCCCGCCCCAAATGCAGGCTGGAAAGAGAGAAGCGGAGGGAGGGGTGACCTGGTACCTTCATGGGTGAGGAGAAGTCGTAGCGTTGGGTCTTCCAATATCGGGAGACGCCTTGCAGGGAATAACGCCAGGGGGAACTGGGATCAGGGACAGCTCAGCCCCTTTGCCCCCGCTGAGCCCCTTCCCGCTCCCTGAAGCCCAGCGCCCCCTACTGAGCACCCTGCCCCGCTCCCTGCAGAATGGCACCCCGTATTGAATCCCTGTCCCCGCCTTGCGGCCCATTTTGTTGTCTCCCATCCAGCCCCCCGCTTTAACAGCCCCCACTCTCCCACCTTGATCCTGGCAGCCAGCTGAGCCCCCGTCAGCACCTGCCCGGCTCGGTCCGTCCGGACGTGTGTCCCTGCTGAGTGCACCACACTGGTGACGTACTCACACAGGCACTGCCGGAAATCCTCGTCCATGTCTGCAGAGGGGAAAAGGACCCAGGCATCCGGGAGGGATCCAGGTGTCCAGGGTAGGACACACGTTAAATGCGATTGGGTGGGCTAGTTTGTGCCACAGGAAATGAGATTCCATCTCTGCGCAACAGCTGCTTAACGACCCCCACCCCACTGCCTGGGGGAAAATGGGGGAGAGGCATGAGGGGGCAAGGAGAGGCTGCAGTGGGGAGACAGCCCAACACGGAGAGCTTGATGCTGGTCTCCATGCGGCGCTGCAAGTCCAGGGAGTCTGTAGGGAACTACAGGGCTGGGACCTTATCCCCATCTGCCCATTTCTTTCCCCCCTCCTCCAGCCCCTCCCGTCCCCCTGCCCCTGCACAGGACTTTACCCCCTCCAGACTCCCCCATTCCCCTCCCCCCCACTACTCCAGTCCCCTGCTCCTCTTAGAATCTTCCCCCCACACCACTCTCTTTCCCCTCCCCTACTGCCCCATCCCCCATTCCCCTGCCTGCTTCCCTGCCCCACTCACCCTCCTCCCCTGGGCTTGGACCCAGAGGGGCTGGTCCCACATCCACACACCCCTCGTCACGGTCGCTGTCCCATTGCGACACTCAAACCCCCCCAGGGCCTCGTCCTCTCAGCCCATCCATGACGCATCCACAGCCTCCTGTAGGGGGTGACCAGGGCAAGGTCAGAAGGGAACGGGGATTGGGTCTGGCATTCTCAGGGGGCAGGGTGATGGGACACTGGGGGAGGAGGTGGAGTTCTAAGGGTCTGGGGGTGGGGTTACAGCTGGAGGATGGGACCACTGGTACATGGGGAGGGGCCATGGCTGGAGGGTGGGGCCTGTGCTGCAGGGGGAGGGGCCATGACTGAAGGGTGGGGCCTGTGGTGCAGGGGGAGGGGCCACGACCAGAGGGTGGGGCCTTTGGTGCACTGGGAGGGGCCATGGCTGCAGGGTGGGGCCTCGGTTGCTCTGCCCTGGGCCTGGTACAGCAGGAGGGCCCTGCCTGGGGAGAGGGGACCTTTGCTGTAAGGGGCATGGCCAGTCGTGGAGGGGGAGGGGGCCCTTGCCGAGGTGGGTGGGGTTTGTGTTGCAAGAGGCAGGGCCCTGGCTGGGGTGGGTGGGGTCTCTGGTTCAGGCAATGGGGCCATAGCTGGGGCTCCTGTCCCCACTTACCAGGCTCTGGAGCCGGCGCAGCAGGCAGTTCATCAGGAAGGATTTTCCCCGGCGCTGCTCCCCGATGATGGACACCAGGCAGACGGGGGCGTCCCCCACCCCACCCTGCTCCAGGCAGAGGCTCAGGGCCTCCTCGTACAGGATCAGGCTGCCTTTGTCATCCAGACGAACCAGCTGCACTGGGCGCCCCGGCTCTGGCTGAGCCCCCAGCCCCTGCTGCAGGGACAGAGCAGGGTCAGAGCTCGGACCCCATCCCAGAGCCAGCCAGTCCCTGTTTCTGGATGAGAGCCCCGTGCCCCATTCCCATCCCCTGAACCAACTAGTCCCTGCCCCTCAGATCAGATCCTCTTGAGCCATTTCCACCCCCCATGAGCCATCCAGTCCCCTGCCCTCCAAATCAGAGGTTGCGCCCCCTAGAGAGGAAAGGCCCCGTGTCCCATTCCCCACCCCCTGATCCAGCCAGTCCCCGCCCTGGGGCCTGTGAGAGCATGCGTCCCTTTCTCCTGATTCAGCCTGTCTGGTCTCACCAGCTCCATCTCTTCCCGCAGGGGCTCTGTGATTTTCTTCAGCAGGGCTCTCAGCCGCATGTCTGGGGTCATCCTGTCCCTGGAGTAGGGAGTCCGGCACTCGGGGCACTGGTAGCCCTGGGCCGAGACCCCGCGCCAGTGAGCCACGAGGCAGCCCTGGCAGAAGTTGTGGCTGCACTCGATGGAGACGGGGTCGTCCAAGACATCCAGGCAGATGGAGCAGGTGACGTCCTCCCTGAGTTGATCCATCTCTCTAGACCCACTGAGTGGAGGGAACCTACTGGGTCAGTACCTGGCACCCGGAGCAGTAGGGCTCTGCTGGAGGACGGCTGATCTCTAGCCCAGGTGTGCCCCTTCCTGGCAGCAGGAGTCTGGGGAGGAGCGAGAGAACATGGGAATATTTCTGTGAACAAGCTGTGTGACTCAGTTGACCTGCCCACTTTGTGTCCCTGTCCACCGGGCAGCATCAGAGAGAGTAGACGGATTCCAAGAAGTCATGGCGGAGATTGGTAGATTCCCAGGCCAGGAGGGACCAAGGCTGAGCTCCTGGATAACAGGCCAGAGAACTCTGCGTCCCTGGAGAGACACCCACCCCTCCACCCCCCACCGGGCTGGGAGCATGGCCGACACTCTTTGGCTGTATCACAGCACGTGTTGTTGGCTTGTGCCCAGCCTACCCTCTGAGGGGCCGGCTCTCCTTCCATAGATTAGCTTGTGCCTGTAAATGTCCCGATCGCGGCTAACGCAAGACAAGCCACTGTTCTGGGGGATTCCACAGGCCCAAGGGTTTGCCCCGGTTTTAGCTGGTTGAACTGGTCAGAGTTTGACAGTGTTTCAAATCACGCCATGAGCCAGACCCAGCGTTGGGGGTAGATTAGCCGCTGTCTGAGCCTATCTTTCTGCTGGACAGAGGGCAAGGTCCGAACTGACCCTGTCCCACCCCCCACCCCCAGCTGCAGGGAATTTCCGCCCCACAGAGAGCCAGGACTTATCATGTGACTTGGCAATGCCCTAGCACATTTAGGGAGGGTGAAACATGGGGAACAAGCAGGGACGATCCTGCCCCATGGGTGGGGAATAGACTGCGGGAGACAATCCTGCAACCTGGGGGAATAGAGCAGAGGGGACAATCCTGCCCCTTGGTGTGGGATGGGGGAGGGGGATAGAGTGGGGGGGGACAATCCTGCTCCTTGCGGGGGGATGAGCTAGATTGGGGCAAACACCCTCCACACGCCCTCCGCCTCTTGCTCTTAGCCGGCCAAATCTCCACTTCTCTCCGTGCAGGTAAAATTTTGTCTGAGAAACAAAAGCGTAACTCCCTGAGTCTTATCCTTCCAGCAGCCCAGCTGGCGGGGGTTTGAAGGTGGGTGGGGCGGCCCTTCTCTCACATTGTAGTGCGAGGGGGTGGGAGGCAGAGTGCGTGTGGGAGGGGAGCACAGAGAGGCCCGGAGAGATGGGGCCAGGCTGGAAAAGCAAGTGACAGACTGGAGGGTGCAGAGAATCTTCATTCCCCAGATCCCCCCACGGGCTCTTTGGAGCAGCAGGGTCTGGAAGTGCACGTGCTTTAAAAGGCACTGAAAGTGCCAGGCACTGTGATCAACTTGGGGGGCCGGACAGCTTGGCCAGAGATACACCCCCGTAGTGAATTTCTGGATGTGACCACTGCCTCTCCGTCCAAAAATGACATCCCAACTGCCTCTTCTCAGAAATGAGGCATTTCTTAGAACTGAAAACAAAAACCCTTAGCAAATATTGAACTCTTTCCACTGCTGGGTAATGGTCACCTGAGGCTGAGATGCAGTCACCTCTGGGATGGAACATCTGAGGAACAGCAGCACAGCAACACTACATGGGGATGGCTCGCCCAGCGCTGAGGTGCAGCTGTCTCTGGGGTGGCTTCTTCAGATAACGTTATCTTATGAATGGGTCCTTTTCTCTTTGGAACTCACTGCCACATGAGCCCTGCTATGTATCCTGGAGCTCTTTGCTGAGGCTTTTTACTGCTTTTTAGTCCTGTTTGATGGTCTCCTGTCTGGTATTTCCCAGGTTTTGGTTCTTTAGATTAAGGGTGAACCACTCAATAAGACTCATAGACGTTAAGGTCAGAAGGTCATCTAGTCTGACCTCCTGTATATTGAAGGCCACAGAACCTCACCACCCACTGCTGTAATAGACCCCGAACCTCTGGCTGAGTTACTGAAGTCCTCCAGTCGTGGTTTAAGGACTTCAAGTTACAGAGAATCCACCATTGACACTAGTTTAAACCTGCAAGTGACCTGTGCCGCGTGCTGCAGAGGAAGGCGACCTCTCCCCTCAGGTCTCTGCCAATCTGACCTGGGGGAAATTCCTTCCTAGTCCCAAATATGGCGATCAGTTAGACCCTGAGCTTGTGGGGGAGACCCAGCAGCCAGACACTTGAGAAAGAATTCTCTATAGTAACTCAGAGCCCTCCCCATCTAGTGTCCCATCACCGCCTGTTGGAGATTTTTGCTGCTAGCAGTTACAGATCAGCTACATGCCATGGTGGGCAGTCTCATCCTACCATCCCCTCCATAAACTTATCAAGCTCAGTCTTGAAGCCAGTTAGGCTTTTTGCCCTCACTGCTCCTCTTAGAAAGCTGTTCCAGAACAAACTAACTTCTGCCCCAGTCTGTAGTGGCCCTCACACAACAGCTATCAGGGGGTGGGGGGGCGCGAGCGAGCTGGCCTCAGTCCACCTCAATGTGGTGCTAACTCTGAACCCTACTAATGGCAAGCCACTTCTCAACACCCCACATCTTCACTTCGGATCTCAGGCTGGGAGGCATGAAGGCAGTGATCAGACAATGAAAAGTTACACAGCCAGCTGTGAATGCTGTTGGGTTTTCTCAGAGTGCATCACGGCCGTGACACCCTCCACTCTGCATTGGGTTTGTTTCCTGTCCGACGCGAGTGGAAATCGAAAGAAACATGGGAATGGCTCTTTCTGGGAAAGAAAAGATTTAGCAGATTTTATCTGCTGTCTAGGCATGCAGCCAGCATTAAGCCACTCAAAAAGCACTGAGTTGCAGCTGATGCTGGGGGGGGGGGACAGGTGGGTAACAGCTGCAGAGTCGCACTGAAGTTCTCAGTGGGGACCTTGCTGTCACCAAAGGCTGTTCCAGGGGAGCATCTCCTTTGGGCTTTTACTGCCATTGGCCATGATACACTGACACTCTGGAACCCTGTATCCCTCAGTAGCACACAGTATTCACCACTGTGATATGATTATGAGATGTTTTGTATTATGCATGCCTTGTGAGGTGGTATGTAAAATGTCTGGATCTGTTGAACATTAATAACCTGTTGGATTGGATGTGCTGTCATTGTATGGGAAGTTATGCTCTCTGTGCGTTTCTGAAATATGTTGTGAGGTTGGGAGACGCCCACAGCCAGCTTTACAGTAGAAACAAAGGAGGGCCAGAAAGGTGTTGATGGCCCATCAGGAAGAATCCACTCTCTGAGAGACTCCTTGGAGAGGGCACTTAGTCAGTGGGGTACTGCCTGACCAATGGGCTTGCCTGACCCCCATGACACAGCAAGGATCTTTCTAACAACTGAAAGAGAGCATAAAAGAGGGACAGAGACATCATAGAATATCAGGGTTGGAAGAGACCTCAGGAGGTCATTTAGTC